>NC_064641.1:624400156-624700156 GCF_023864345.2 Schistocerca serialis cubense | reverse complement strand
ACCACCCCCAGATTGGGAACCACTGACCTAGAGACTGGGTGGGGTTCACTATCCTTGTGCTGTTGCTCAGAATAGATCTGTCATTGATACCGTCAAAATAAATATCATGTGGTACTTAATAATATGAATGTCGCAGTCTTCTTGAGTCAGTGTGAAGAGTATTCCATGTGTAAAAAAACTCGAATTTGTTTTACAAATAATGAGAATGCCAGAGTAATCGTTGACATACATCATCACTTGCAATTGACTTTTTTAGCCTGGAGAGCCGTTTGTAGGGGGAGCCACGGCAACCCACATGCATGAAGGAGCTCCCTGCCATGAAATCTCGCATATATTTTATTCATAATGGTATTCTCATCTGCAATTCTACCGACCTTTATGTTTAGTCTACTGCAGCATTACGTGGCCGAGTGTGATATGAAACGATGTAGATTTTGTTCTGGCGTAACCACAAGCGCCTGAACGAAGATGAAGAAGGCAAGAGAAGAGAAACTGGTGAAACGACGTCGGCCAATGGTGCTCTGATTAGGACTGTAACACGACAGGAGCGGCCTCTACAAGAGGAGAATGTAAGCGCCGTTCCTGCCTGCCTCGGCCGCTCAGTATTGGCTCAGTATGCGGACAGTAGTCGCAGAGTCATAGACCGGCACTCACAGAACAGTTAGTAGTGATCCACAAACTGTGTGTCAAACTAGCGTGAAAATTGTATATAGCAAAGTACTCGGATTTATGTTGTACGTCCCCCATCGCTCGCGATACCATTGTTTTTTTAAAGTTAAATATTGTCAGTCTGATCATTTTCAATTATGACTATTAACTAGATTTTGCTTGAATTGTTGTATAGCATCGCTAGAACGCAGCATCCTTTAGGCACACTATACGAGACGAGTGGGTAGGTCCCCACAGATTTAACAATCACTGTTCTTTTATTGTCACATGATTCATAAGCAGTTTCACTGTTCTCTTTCCTACAGAGTACTTCGACCTATACTACAGTCAAGCCAGTGCACCAATCTTATTTCCGTAACTTCCATGCACAGGCACAAGGCTTACTACCTAACAAGGAGTGTTACTAGGTTTGGTCAACTGGCTCATCATCCCGAGGCTCCCAGGAATAACATAGGCCACTGGCACAGAAAAGAAAGAAACGGGAGAACTAGGAGTAATTAACATCAGCGATAGACAGAATGAATGATTTTGGTGCGTATTGTAGCAACTCTAGATTACTACAGGAGGAGGTCGAACGGACACTACGACATACACAAATTATTGGAACTTTATTAAAACTTCTCCAAGGCAAATACTTCACTTTGGAGACAATTATAGTCCTCATAGATGACGTGTATTCGTTACTATCACCGAAATTATAGCATTTAGCACTCAGTTTCTTCCAGAATAATAGTTTAACATCAGATATAATTGTCTACAATGTTATATAAAGTTCTGAATAACTGTTCTATTAGCACAGAGCCAGATCCATGCTAAGACGATACTGTTGGCTTTAGTGATGATTACAAGGGGTCACTGATTATATGAGAATGTGCAGTGCAGCACTACTCTCAGACGTAGATAACTTCACAGTTATTGGAGTGTAAGGAAACACATGGGAGTGTATCAAAGCTGTTGTCTCTGACTCGTTTATGCATCTGGCAGCGTTTGTCATTATTTGTGGTGCTGTCATGAGGTACCAACTTTTGCGTGAAGCCTCATTCTGTGAATGACACCACATCCCTCCTCTCCAAACCTCCACCTTGTCTTCGTGTAGTGTTGCGTTGCATGACGACGCGGGAGGAGTCCTAAATGTGGGCAGAAATGGGAGACGATGGCGTAACTATAGCCAGGTTTCCACAGGCATGAATTTCTTACATGTGCATACTCCCACCATCACTCACGTAAGTTAACTTATTGTGGAAACGTCCAACATGCACACTGTCATGCCAATTTATGCATAAGTTACAAAAATTGAAAGCCATTCTACTTTCTTGCACGAAGTAATTTCCCCCACCACCACCTATGAGCTTCAGTAACTGCCAGTAACTGGGTCTGCTATCATTCTACTCTGGTTTATTGGACAGCACGGATCTAGAGTCGTGTGTTTATTTATGTGAAAAGTTATCAGAATAATAGGCTTAGTCTTCAACAGTGGCAAAACTGTTCTTAAACAGGAACAACGTTTTAACATTCAGCAACACTTTACAATCACCTATTTGAGATAGAGTAACACATCATTGTTTGCAGTGAGGAAATGGATGAAGAGGTATTGTAACTGAGAGTATACGAGTATGTTCATATTACTGTAGAACAGTCAATATTGAGAAAGTATTTTTTAATTCAGTGAAATTATGATAGTTTTTTGCTTTAGTTATTGAGTGTAAATATTACAGTGAAAATGAAATTTATTTGCGGCTTCAGACATTTGAAACTACTCTTGGATCTCATTAAAATCATTTGCAAATATAACAATGTTCATATTATCGCTGTCATTGAGTAATAACTGTTCTGCACAGTAGTACAAAGTTTGGTTACAAAATTAAGTAATGCACCAGTAAAACAAACGTATATTTACAACACCAGTGACCTATCAGAACTTTGGCTAACCCTAAAAATTAAAACGAGCTGAAACGTTGAGACAAGAATATTACTTTATGATGTACCTTCAATGTCCTGTAGATAACATGAAAATTTATAAACAGTGCTCTTTGGAAAGCAATATTGCTATGACTCCAGATGTCAGATATTTCTGTGTCACTTGTAATTTAATGCAAGTTGAAATTTTGTCTTACATATGTGCATCAGACTTTCGTACAGAGCCAGAAATATCGCTCAAAACGATTTCAAAATTGGTTTTACTCGTTCGAAAATAGTTTTCTAAACGGTATCCTTGGCAGATAACTCCCTTACTAGCATACTGGATGTTACCAAATGATCCTAAGAGATGTCCATTTCAATACTCAACATTTGTATGTCCAATGTCTGTTCTTCAACGTTGCTATAAGCTCTGAGGCTAAAAGCTACTAGACTCACATACATAGAATTTCCTCGTCACCATTTTGAAAGTCGCTAGTGTACATGTAAGAGGTGGGGGTATGCGCATGTAAAAAATTCGTGCCTTTCGAAGCCCAGTCTATCACAGATGGCAGCTCCTAGTCTGCATTCTGGTTTTCACATTGCACATTGCAAAGAAAACAGTCTGTTGATAACAGTCATCATGCATACTGTTCTTGTGAACCATAAGCTCTTTATTCTCACAAAGTAATGTTGCTATCCATAGGGGATCTCAAATTGATTCCAAGAGGCTTTTCACAACATTCGGCAAAAGCTGCTTATAAACAAGTTATGTGCCTCTGGAGTATCACTCCAGTAGTGCTACTGGATTCGCAATTTTCTGTCGGAAAGATCACAGTTCATAGTAATTATAGTTTGCTGTTATGGAGACACTCTGTACGTAGTAAGGAGCCGTTAATGCTCCAAAAAAAGCTGTCAGGATCATTGCATCAAGTAAAAACCAGGAGCGCTACAAACCTGTATTTACTAGGTAAGGGATAATGACAGTATTCAGCCAATATGTGTTTCTATGCCTCAGCAATGTAAAGGAAAACCAAGGTGATTTCATGATGAGGCATGGTATTCATAATCATGACACCCGCAACACTAGGAACACTGAAGTACCTAGGTGTCGACTGCCTGGAATGCAAGACTGTTTTTCTGGTGGTAGCCCTAAAAATGTTCATCACACTAGACCGAGAAGTGCAGTCTCTACCACTAGGACTGTTCCAAAGGACAATTGCACACGACTTGAAAGAACAACCAATATAGTCTAATGGAGAATTTTTCAGTATTGACGAAAGTGAATGGATAAAATAATATTGTCTTAGTATGTTATATCTGCCCTTATTGTGAATACTTTTCTGTATGTTGTATAAAATTGTGACCAAATCTTATGTAATTAACCCTGACACAGTCTGTCCAGTATGGTAAATGATGCAGACCTAGTAATAAAGTAATAAAGAAATAAAGTCATTGAGTAAAACAGAATTAATATCTGACATTCCCAAAGAAGTTTTATACGCACTTTGCTGTTCCGAATTCATATAAACGCTTTAGGAAGAAATCCGGGAAGCCATCTTAATTGTTTGCAGATGATGCTGTCATCCACCATTTAGTAATGACATCCGGTCAAATCTAAGTGCAAAATGATTCTGATAAGATATCTATATGGTGCGAAAAATGGCAATTGACCTTCAATAATGAAAGTTATGAGGTCGTTCAGATGAATATTAAAAGGAATCTGTTACATGATAAATCACATATCTAAAGGGTGTCCATTTAACTATATAATTCTGACAATTTAAATTGAAACAATCACATATATAATGTTTTGAGGAATTCAAAGCAAAGACAGCATTTAATTGGCAGAATACGTAGAAGATGCAACAGATCTCTTCAAGAGAGTGCCTGCACTATGCTTGTCTGTCCTCTGCTAGAGTACTGCTGTACAGTATGCGATCCTTAACAGATTGTATTGATGGAGGGCATACAAAAAGTCCAAAGGAAGGGCAGCTCGTTTTATATTATTGCGAAATAGGGGATAGGGTGTCACGGATGTGATATGTGAGTTGGAGTGGAAATCATTAAAACAAAACCGTTTTCGTTGCGGAGTGATCTTTTCATAAACTTTCAACCTCCAATGTTCTCCTCCAAGTGAAAAAATATTTTGTTGTCCCTCAACTACATAGGGAGAAATGATCGTTGTAATAAAATAAGAGATTCAGGGAAGATTTAAGTGTTCGTGTTTTCCACATGCTGTTAGAGAGTGGAACGGTAGAGAAATAGTGTGAAAGTGGGTTAATAAACCATCCACCAGGCACTTAGGTGCGAACTGCAGACAAGTCATGTAGACAGAGACTTATTTCAGAAAGGTGTTGGCTATGATTTGGTGGTTTCGACTTATTCTTCTAGGACTGTCACACTTTTGTGTTGTTTTGGATACAGTAAATATTCAGTTTTAAGATGGTATTAGATATTTTATCGACATGAGAGCATATATGAGGAGTCGGTAAAGCTCCCAAGAAGTGTGTCAGCTGTTGCCATTTTCGACGATGACTCAACGCTATAGATGTGCAAAAGGAGACACAATGTCCAAAGAAATACAGCAGATTGAAAAATTCGCCTGCGAAGAAATTTGGAGGACCTACAAATCATAACAAGAACTATGTTAGAACGTGACAAAATCTTTGACCTCGGAAATGGTGGGCTGATCAAGGGAGAGGAAAATGCGTAAAATGACGAGACTTATCTCGCTAAAGGAATCAAGGTCGAAGCAAAAGAAAGAAGACAGCTAATTCTATTGTTTGACACAAGCCTTGCAGAACCGCCAAAGAGATTTGAGATAAGCAGAATAAGATTTATAATGGTCTCTCAGCCGAAAACAATGATCTGATTAGACACCAATTTCGTAACATTGTGTGGAATACATTTGGTGGTGTACAAGGACACTCAGACAAGTTAGAGTAAGTACAAACCCTTATTTCTCTGTTAGACAAACCTGTCGACAAATGTGATCTCTGTGCACAATTTTTGCAAACTTTTCCCAAAGAGGTCGATTACATTTTTATTACGTGGTACAATTTACCTGCTGGACCGAAAATATGGAGTAAGTTACAAAAACGGTGTTTAAATTGTGAATGGAGAGTAAAAAATTGTAATGGTGAAAGTTTTTCTACAGATATTGCAAATCATGAATAAAGAACAACAACAAGGGGCCAATGGAACCTTATTTAAGTAGATATATCAAAAACATCTCTTTATGAAAGAAATAAAGACAGAAAATGCTTTTTGTGTGGCAAAGTAGGTAGCTGATCAAAACAGTGTTTAATTCAATGTAAGGAAAAGAGTCATTCATCAAATGAGTACCAGTGTAGGCAAAGGAAAAGATTGTGCTATATTGTCAACTAATGTAACATCAGTGGGAAGTTAAAGAGGTTGTTGCGGTACAGATACTTCAAGAGGAAAGTTTTAACGGGAGAGGCAACAATTTATTTTCTTTTTTTGCAGATGTGAACAAAGTAGACTGTGACAACTGACACATTGTCAACTGGTGTGATACATTACATATCAGATCAATGCGATTGATACACTACATATGAACAATTGGAAACTTCAAGGAGCTTGATAGTTCCACAAATGGTGTACGAATTGAAGCATTTGGTGCAGATCGCATTCACGTAGGTCAATGAACAGAAATGGATGGTGATATTTTGAATGTGTTTGGTTTTACCCAGACAGATTATGTAAATTACGTTGTGTTAAGAACATCAAACAAAAAGGAATAAATCAGATATTTAAAAATTATGGCAAAATGTGGGTATTTTTTAAAAACAAAATTGTAATTGCTGTTGCTACATCCAGTGTCGAAAATGAGCTTTATCGTTAGGTTGTGAAGGTTGTTCATAAAAAAAGTCCTGTGTTCTACATCTACATCTATACACTGTGAACCACTACGAAGTGCATGACGGAGGGTACTTCTCACCGGCAATTATTAGGGCTTTTTCCCATTCCATTCACGTGTGGAGCACAGAAAGTATGGCTCTTTAAATGCCTCTGTGTGTGCCACAATAAATCTAATCTCGTCCTCACGATCCCCATGGGAGCAATATGTAAGGGGTTATAGTAAATTGCTAAAGTCATCATGTAAAGCCATTTCTTTAAACTTTATTAGTAGATTTTCTCAGGAGAGTTTCCACATGTCTTCAAGTGTCCACCAGTTCAGATCCTCATCATATCTGTTACAGCATAAAGTCAAGCGCTGGAAACCCAGTCAGGAACGATAGAGAAAAGATGGCTGTGAGAAGACGTCAGCCAATTGCATGCTGATTGACCCCTCTCCAGGACGACAACGCGACAGCAGCGGCCCCTGAGCAAAGAGGGCACAAGTGCCACGCCCAACTGGTGTGGCCCAGTTGATGAGTAGCTTCAAGACTAGTGACTTAGACAGAAGCATCAACGCTTGTTACTTTGCTTGTACACTCTATGTAACTCAGACTTATGATTGTTAATACTGAACAAGTTTGTTTATTTTGTATGTCGCCCTTTGGATGAGACACACGAAGTTACGTATTGTCTCTTTTCATTTTGTAATACTCTCTGATGGCTTACATGATTGATTTGTAAGCAATCTCCTTTGTAGACTGATAGCACCTCCCCAGTATTCTACCAATAAACTGAAGTCTGCTACCTGCTTTACTCATAATTGAGCCTGTGTGGTCGTTCCATTTCATGCCTCTAGTAAGTGTTTCACACAGGTATTTTTCTCGTTTTGTGAAGTGTGCAGTTTCACACTTCTGAATAGCAAATTACCAATCTTTGCACCACTTAGAAATTTTTTCAAAGTGTGACATTATATTTGTACAGCTTCTTCAGACTGTACTGCGCTGTAGATAACTGCACCATCTGCAAAAAGTCTGGGGTTACTATTAATATTGTCTGTAATGTCATTAACATAGATCATGAACACCAAGGGTCCCAACACACTTCCCTGGGATACATCTGAAGCTACTTCTAAATCTGTCAGTGACTCTCTATCCAAGATAAGATGCTGCATCGTCCTTACCAAGGAATCCTCAGTCTAGTCAGAAATTTCGTCTGATACTGCATTCGACCATACGTTTGACAGGAATCGCTGGTGTGGCACTGAGCCAAATGCTTTTCGAAATCGAGAATTACAGCCTCTACCTACCTAGTTGATCCATGGCTTTCAGAAAGGCATGTGAGAAAAAAAAATAGTTGGCTTTCACCTGATCTATGTTTTCGAAATCCATACAGGTTGGCATGCAGGAGGTCGTTGTGTTCGAGATACCTCATTATGTTTCAGCTCAGAATATGTTTATGTCGAAGAATCATACAACTAACCTTTCCAGTGATAATATGATTTATTCGTTTTCCCACTTCATTTTTCTGAGCTATGTACCTTATGGTAAACTAGAACTACATTCCCTTTTCTTCAAAGAATTTCGTAATTTCACTTGAAATGTATTCACAACAATTGCCATAGCTACATCTTGTGATGTTATAATGAGCAGTAACCATTCCACAGTATATGTTAAAATGATGAAACACTTCTTATTTTGATTGAAGATTATAAGCTACCGTAAAGTGAGTATAATCATCAGTGATAGTCACTATACAGGGTGGTCCATTGATCGTGACTAGGCCAAATATCTCACGAAATAAGCGTCAAACGAAAAAACTACAAAGAACGAAACTTGTCTAGCTTGAAGGGGAAAACCAGATGGCGCGATGACTGGCCCGCTAGACGGCGCTGCTATAGGTCAAACGGATATCAAGTGCGTTTTTTAAAATAAGAACCCCCATTTTTTTATTACATATTCATGTAGTACATAAAGAAATATAAATGTTTTAGTCGGACCATTTTTTTCGCTTTGTGATAGATGGCGCTGTAATAGTCACAAACATGTAGCTCACAATTTTAGACGAACAGTTGATAACAGGTAGGTTTTTTAAATTAAAATAGAGAACGTAGGTACGTTTGAACATTTTATTTCGGCTGTTCCAATGTGATACATGTACATATATGAACTTATCATTTCTGTGAACGCATGCTATTACAGCGTGATTACCTGTAAATACAACATTAATGCAATAAATGCTCAAAATGATGTCCATCAACCTCAATGCATTTGGTAATACTTGTAACGACATTCCTCTCAACAGCGGGTAGTTCTCCTTCTGTAATGTTCGCACATGCATTGACAATGCGCTGACGCATGTTGTCAGGCGTTGTCGGTGGATCATGATAGCAAATATCCTTCAACTTTCCCAACAAAAAGAGTTCCTGGGACGTCAGATCCAGTGAACGTGCGGGCCAAGGTATGGTGCTTCGACGACCAATCCACCTGTCATGAAATATGATATTCAATGCCGCTTCAAACACATGCAAGCTATGTGCCGGACATCCATTATGTTGGAAGTACATCGCGATTCTGTCATGCAGTGAAACATCTTGTAGTAACATAGGTATAACATTACGTAGGAAATCAGCATACATCGCACCATTTAGATTGCCTTCGATAAAATGGGGGCGTATTATCCTCCCTCCCACAATGCCGCACCGTATATTAACCTGGCAAGGTCGCTGATGTTCCACTTGTCGCAGCCACCGTGGATTGTCCGTGCATATTATGCCGGTTTACGTTACCGCTGTTGATGAATGACGCTTCGTTGCTAAATAGAAAGCGTGCAAAAAATCTATCATCGTCCCGTAATTTCTCTTGTGCCCAGTGACAGAACTGTACACGACGTTCAAAGTCGTCGCCATGCAATTCCTGGTGCATAGAAATACAGTACGGGTGCAATCGATGTTGATGTAGCATTCTCAACAGCGACGTTTTTGAGATTCCCGATTCTCGCGCAATTTGTCTGCTAATGATGTGCATATTAACCGCGACAGCAGCTAAAACACCTACTTGGGCATCACCATTTGTTGCAGGTTGTGGTTGACGTTCCACAAGTGGCTGAACACTTCCTTTTTCCGTAAATAACGTAACTATCCGGCGAACGGTCCGGACACTTGGATGATGTCGTCCAGGATACCGAGCAGCATACGTATCACACTCCCGTTGGGCATTTTGATGACAATAGCCATACATCAGCACGATACCGACCTTTTCCGCGATTGGTAAACGGTCCATTTTAACACGGGTAATGTATCACGAAGCAAATACCGTCCGCACTGGCGGAAATGTTCGTGATACCACATACTTATGCATTATGCACTATTACAGCGCCACATATCACAAAGCGAAGAAAGTGGTCCAACTAAAACATTCATATTTCTTTACGTACTACACTAATATGTAATAAAAATGGGGGTTCCTATTTTAAAAAAAGCAGTTGATATCCGTTTGACCTATGGCAGCGCCATCTAACAGGCCTACCATAGCGCCATCTGGTTCCCCCCTTCAAGCTAGACGAGTTTTGTTCTTTGTAGTTTTTTCGTTTGATGCTTATTTTGTGAGATATTTGGCCCAGTCACTATCAATGGACCACCCTGTATATGTTTTTGCATCAAAAGAAACGGGCTTACAGGACCAAGCACATTACTCGGTATCTGTTTAAATGGTTGTTTGGGTCAAAAGAGGGATTGAGTATGTGGTCATTCTAGCAATGGAAGTTCCAGGAAGGAATGTAAAAATATTATGAAAAAAGTTAGTTGCTACTCACCATAAAACGGAGATGCTGGGACGCAGATAGGCACAACAAAAGCACTGTCAGAAAGTGAGCTTTCAGCCAACAAGACTTTCTTTGTAAATAGACAACATACACACAAACACACACTAATGCAAATGCAACTCATATGCAAATGACCACAGTTTCTGGCATTTGATCCCAGACTGTGAGCAGCAGCAGCATCTCCCACCATGTGTTACAGCTTTGGTCATGTGTGTGTAAGTTGCGTTTGTGTGAGTGTGTATGTGTTGTCCAATTTCTAAGAGTGCCTTGTTGGCTGAAAGCTCACATTCTGACAGTCTTTTCGTTGTGCCTGTTTGCAACTCAGCATCGCCGTTATATCGTAAGTACCAGCTATCCTTTTCATAATACTGATGTGGTAATTCTTTTGTTTATCCTTCATGAAGGTCAAACATTTATTTATGGGTTTAGACAACTTTACTTTGTCCATTCCCTCTGCTAGATAATGAAGTTTTTTGTATTTTCGATGTTCAGATGTCCTAAGAGTTTACCGATAACTCTACACCACTGGTAAGAAATACAAGCACTGTGCACAGAAGTCTTAGTTAATTTGAACAAAAGGGTAAACATGCCTGAATATTTTCTGTGAGATGCAGCTCTAACTTTATTAACCCTTTCTAATTTAACCTACTGAATTTTCAAAAACAATGCAGTATCCCGCCATTCGTAGCTCACACACTGAAAATAAATTGTTTAATGAACATGACACTGAAAAAATATCTTTTCTTTTAATTTGAAATTTATGCGTGGAAACAATGGTTTCAGCTTCAACCTCTTCAGTATTTATAGCAAACAAAATGTATGGTATCTTATGCTCGTTGCCCTGAGGAGAACAAAATTTATTCACATGAAATTACGAATGGTGCAATGAATTAAGACTTTTATGATTCTGGAAAGACACATATAAAAATGTACAGAAAAATATTTATCATTCAACATAATTGAATTGAAAACAATATCGATTTATTATGTATAGTATTCTCTGATTTACCTTAAAAATATTAATGACTCTGAAACGATTGAATGATTTTATGTAATTACTTACTCTGGCCATGATCTTGCATAAGAACAAAGTGATTCTAGAATTTACGCCGAATTTCTCGAAGCGCTACCAAAGCACCAATTGCCCAGTGGAGAACAATATTTATTCATAAGGAATTACGAACAGTGCAATAAATTAAGGCTTTTATGATTCTTAAAAGATGTACAACGAAATGTACTGAAAAAACATTTATCATTCAACATAATTATATTTAAAAACAATATCAGCTTACTAGGTATATTATTCATTCTTCTATGTTAAAAATATTAATAACTGTGAAACAGTCGAGTGATTTTATGTAATTACTTATTCTGCCCTTAATGTTGGATGAGGAGAGACATGCAAGGCTTTAATATCAAAACATGCAATATGGCGCAAGCCTATGATTGATTAATGTTGGTCATTTGCACAGCTGCAATGTCTTATTTGAATATTGCTGGTAATAAACGTCATAGAGCTGCGGCTATGTTTACAAAGTTTGCATTTTAATTATATTATTTAATTTCAGCATCATTTTAATTTGTTTCCAAAGATTAATAGCAGTTTTCATTTAATTATTTTGGTTGCCACATTATGGCTCTCTTTTATATCAGCTACATAAATGCACAGAAATTAACTTACTCCAAATTGACCATTGATAAACATTAACACACAATAATAGTTCTCTGTGTGAACCCATGACATTGAAGCAGTATTAATTTCAATGACACTGAAATGAAAAAAAGTATCTGAGATATTTTGTCAACATACAAGCTAGTATGGTACTTCACACTGCTCTGTACATGTTTCATACTGCAGGCATTAAACCTTCAAATAATACTTCACACCCCTCTGTACGTGTTGCATACTGCAGACATTAAACCTTCAAATAATATTTTCATGAAAAAAGACTGTGTAATTTTCTTGTGATAGGTTGTGTTGCCACTTTAGTGTGTGTGACATCATTTTAAGTGTAACTATACATATATGTACCTGCAAATCATACATTTAATGAACTGCATATGTACTCATGATTAAAGCACATCACTAGTAATACAGAACATAACACGACTATATAAATATTAAAAACAAAAAACCTGTTTTGGCAATCTATTTTCTACTGGATTACCCAGTTCTTTCTCGGGTATCAAAGGAACGGATACATTGACTAAATGTTCTGTTGTCCCAAGTGTAGAAACCACTCTACTTTGCATTCTGAATATTTTCAATGACAGCACAGAAAGAAACATTTTTTTCACTTCTTCCTACCTCTTGCACATTTTTGCTCTTTCTGCTACTTCTGCGATTTTTGCTACTTTTGCAATTAACGCGATTTCTGTGATGTACTCGAATTCTGCCACTTCTGCAAATTCTGTGTGTTAGCGATTTCTGCGATTTATCACCATGGATGCTACACTGTCATTAGTCGCATGTAAGAAATGAACTGTGTCAACACAATGAATATATATGTTCTCGCCTGTGCAGGCGTTTACTTGTCGGGACCTTAGGTTAAAGTTTCAGTAACCCAACTAACGAAAAGTTACATGAAATGGTGCTATTAATATTTCTTCCTCAGTGGTTACATGATATTCATCTCAACGAAACAGTCAGTTACATGATATTCATCTCAGCGAAATAATCAGTAGTAAATATATTTTACTGATTTCTTCCCTTGGCTTTAATTTAATATTAATGAAAGAAGTGTGAAAACATTGATGGAATGTTGTTGAAAATCGTAGTACTAATTACCACACAGTACTGCACGAGTTCATATTTAGAATACGGATTCTAACCAAGCAGTTACATTCTCAGGTATCTGAAACATATTTTTGCTCACTCGATACAGCGATAATTCAAAATATCATTGACAACAGAATTGGTGGAAGGGGCCACAGTGTCTTTATGCCATCGTTGTTACAATTAACGTTAGTTTATAAGTTTGTGAATACTCTTATTGACATCATTTAAGCAAAATGTGAAACATCATCCCTCACTCAACTGCTTTCGTTACCAGAAATATTAGCAGTTGTATAATGCAATCTATATTGCTGGTGATTCGTAGCAATATAAAAGTTTAATAATCATCGTGATTTTGTAGATGCAGTTCTCATTTCGATTAATTGGTGCTCTATGTACTTTCCACGTCTAAATAAGATAACTGTTCATATTCAATAAGACTCTTGAAGAACTCGCATCATAAAGGAGCCATAGTTCATAACATAAGTGTGCAATATGAGTATTGGTACAGTGTAAGAAAAATGAAAAATGAAAATCCCATTCTCACCTTGTTTCTGCCATGTAGTTCGTGATAAAGACTTGTTAGAGAGTGATATGGACCCATCCACCCATCTCGCCATGAAATGTTGGCTATGCTGACAGGCTGGCCTGTAGCATATCCCAAGTCCGAGCCTAGGTTGAAAAGTTGCGTGTTTTAAGGTTGATGATGTGCAAGTGAATACAGTGGAAAGTAGTGACCTTACAGTTAAAATTTGACATCAGGAATAATATTAATGCAATATTTGAATATACAGATTGAAGTTTAGCTGCTTATTTCACTATTGGACAAAATATACGTCTTGTGGATATAGTTGTTTAGCATTTGGTAAAAGTTACACCAGCTTGCATTTTTAGTTTATGAATGATATATGTTTGTAATACACATCAAAATGCTCATTGGAGCTTTGTCCATTATCTAATATGTTTTCTGAAATTACCCTACAGTAATGAAAAGTGTGTTTAAATATGTCACGAAAATTCCAGGCTAAGCTATAGGTCACTCTATTAGCACAACTTTTACTCAGTACTCACATTCGTTGTCTGCACCAATTCTCAACCGAGCATGAAATTCAGTAGAACGAGAAACCAGTCCAAAGTTGCATATTTTACTTTTTTATTCACTAGATGATTAGTTTGGAGCCAATCCCCATTTTCAAATCATCTTAACATAGTCGAAAATGGTTTCTGAAGATGTGAAAGCTATGTCAAAAATGTGCAATGAATAATTACAGCACATATATATCTGCCATTTTCTACTCGTTACAAAGATTTGATAATGGGTCTCGGCCCGAAACTAGTCATTGAGTAAATAAAACAGTAAAATTTGAAACTTTGGACTGACCTGCAGCTACTCCAGCATGCTGGAAGCTCGAGTATAAAATTTTTCTGAAAGCATATTAGCTTCTTCGTTCATTTCTTCCACCATAAGTAGGTAACACATCCATATCGTGACACACAGTACATACATACGTCAACAGATGGCATATAGCATCTAATGTTAGCTGCACTTTTTAGTTGCTGCTTGTGACTTCTAATCACTTTTAATCGCTAGTTCCGACTTGTCACAGAAATTGCTATAGGACTCGATAGCATGCCTCTTTGCAAAGAAAACAGTAGTATGAACTTTGGCCTTCAGATGTGACACATTGTTAGATGTTAACTGCACTTTCTACTTGCTACTTGCGACTTGTCACTGAAATCGCAGCTAGACTCAGTAGCATGACACGAGGTTCACAGAAAGAATACAAACTTCAGCCAAGAGATGGCACATGCTGCTGCAAGTCAGCCGCATGGGGTTAGCCGAGTGGTCTCAGGCGCTGCAGTCATGGACTGTGCTGGTGGTCCTGGCGGAGGTTCGACTCCTCCTCGGGCATGGGTGTGTGTTTTGTCCTTAGGATAATCTAGGTTAAGTAGTGTGTAAGCTTAGGGACTGATAACTTTAGCAGTTAAGTCCCATAAGATTTCACACACATTTGAACATTTTTTTGGTACAAGTCAAATGCTACTTGCGACTTCTAGTTGGCACTGAAACCGCAGCCAGATTACGTAAAATTGTTATCATGATATCTTTGAGTTCTCGATCACTGTGATTTGTAAGAGATATGTGATTTACTACTCACCCCTGACCCTACCAATGTGCATGTCTATGCACAGATCGTCATTTTTCGTTTAGTTGTGGTTTTAGTCGTTAATATCTGTTGTTTTTTGTTCGTTATTTGTTATAAAATTGCTTCTTTTCGTTATGTCAATTGTTAAAATTTATAATAAATGATGAAAGATTAATGGAAGCTGTGAGGCATCAGTCTTAATCGTATGATAAGAGCATACTTAATTACTTACCTTATACTATATTTATAAAGTAGATTTTTATGCATATGTGTATGATATTTAATATTTTACAATGAAATCTGTACAATACAGCCGAAACTTGAAGTAAAAAAAGTATTGTGGATAGAATCAGACTGAGCAGTAGATGGAATTTATTTGTATATGTTCAGGCATTTGTAACGTTTCATAAAGAAATGGCCTGAAACCTTCAGACACTGCAAGTTGTTTGTGTCAACATGTGCTTGTGACAGGCTTGTTTATTATTAAATAGCTGTCTGGATTGTGTGCGAAGCAGTTTTTCAGTCATCAGTGGTCAATGTTTATATGGTTTACGTCGTTTCACTAGCTAACCCCAGTATGAATAAGGCACTTGAACTATTAAAAACCAAACATAAGACATAAAGGAAACCCATCAGTCTTGAAAATAACGGATTTTTGAGGGAGATATGACTATTGGAAAAAATAGCACTGAACTAACAACGAAACTTAACCTTAAACAAATCCATTTTTCATGAAATCTGATGGCAGCTCATAACACTGCGTTTCTTCTAGTAATTCTGTGTGCTGCTTGATGTAACAGATAAAAAACTGATGCTTCGACTTTCTAAAATATAAAATGAAGATTGCTCTTTCTCGAGCTCATTGTGTAATGTGTGAAATTCCCTCTCTGTATCACGTAGTGAAATATTTGGACCCACATTTTTTGTGTTGTTTTGCACTCTGTCTTCCTTCTGTAATATACAAGCTCTTCTGCAAGCTGCAAACCATTTGAGTCCAATAAATGTTATTTTCGTATAAATGTGGACTCAAATATTTATGTACTCTTTGTCCACCATAAATTGACCGGCGAGGTGGCTGTCGGGAACGGCTGTGCCCCTGCATTAAGGCTGGCGAGGGGAGAGGAGCGGAGAGGCGAAGGCAGCGTGGCTGCTTGCAGCAGTGCTGGTACCACTACCCACGATTTGCGCTTAACATGAAATCGGAGGCTGCACTCGGGGAAATGTTGTCCGCTAAAGCGCCACTTCTGTCGGATCGTAAATCATCTAATTTGTTGACATATTCATGCTCGAGAGTTTTGCCTACAGCTTATGAATTATTTATGTATCGGAAACAAAGAAAAATGAAAGTAGATGAATTAACAACTTAGGACACTATGAATCGAAAGTCACAAACTGATTTCTGGAATCTGCTTGGGCGTTGCATTTATTAAACGCAGCACAGAAGTAATGTTTACAAAGTGTAATTAATTATGCCTGGAAGAATTATCAAAATGATGTTCACTAAAGATCACCGTCAGTTGTGTTTGATTCAAGATCATCATCATCACTTGAGGACATGGCATTGATGATAACTTCATAAATGGCTATTTCCATTATTCCATCTCATGTCCAGTACTCTTGCTCCAGCTGCTGCACATTCCTGCTCTAAGGTCCTCTGCAGTAACTGAAAAGAAAGCAACAACAACAAAATTCTGCAATCTTTATTTCGACGTGTCATCAGTCACACTGTTCTCCCTGAAACTGTGTTTTATTTTTGCCTATGCAGATTTAGATCGCATTTGTAAGCCATTAATGCAATACTTTGTGACTCTGCTGTCCACAATGTACGCTTTCACGGCTGATCTCTTTTCCTTTATTGTAGACAACAGTTCAGCCTTCCTCATTGAGTCACTGCAGTTTATTTGGCGGTTTTGCAACTGCTCTAATAGCTTGATCCTGAAATCATATTTATTTGGCATTCAGTCTAATTTCCCACTATGGTATGGCGAATTATCCATACAATCACAGAATTGGGTGGAATTTTATGAACCACCATACCTGCAAAAAACCCCGCCCTGCCATCGAGGTTCGCTAGTTTGGTCAACTTCAACAAATTCACAAATTCGTGGAAACAGTTTCTTGCGTTAGACATCCTGACAAATTGAAACTGTGTGCCAGATCGGGTTCTCAGGTTCGAATCTCGGTCCGGCACACAGTTCTAATTTGTCAGGAAGTTTGAAATCAGTTCACTCTGCTACAGGGTGAGAATTCGTTCTAGTTTCTTGCATCTTGCTGCAAGTACTCAGCAGAAGGTAAAGTAGAATAGCAGTACAGACTTCTTTATACTTTAAATGACTTTTTCGTGTTACTGTAAGCATAAATGTTTTACAATAGTGGTAAAAGTAGTAAACACTACTCGCAAAAATCGAAGAGTAATTAATAGGCAATATCTTGGTGAGATATGGCGCCGCATTTTTGTTCCCAGTTATCGATTTCTTGATTATAACAATAGACAAGAGACGTTCCGAATTTGCATACAACATCGTCAAAGTTTTTAATCTATGTCAAGGCCTCTAATTTTAGTTTATTGAATAGTGCTTTTTGGCAACATCAATATGTACTTTCTATTTTTTGTTGTGTTTCATCACTATTTTTATTCATTAATAGTAATGCAACAATAGTGCCGACAGCTCTGGTTTCTAAGAATAGCTGCACTTCTGTAACAAGTACTTGTGGCGAGTTTCTGAAATAAATTTGCCCCGGTGACTCAAAGAAATAAACTTGAGTAGGTTTTTGTTCTTATGTAAATACCTTAGCAAATTCTTACAGAAGTTACAGCTTGGCATTGGCAGCGCTAGGAGACAAATGAACATCTTTTAAGTAGTTTCAATTTTCTCTGCTTCTGGCAGCACCAGCGAAATCGTTAAGTTGTCGTGGCCAAACGGTTTATAAGCTACCACGCTGTGTATGATCACTTCAGGCGTAAAAACGCTGAAAATCTTCTTGAGAAGATCGCAATTTGCGAGGGGGGGGGGGGGGGGGGAAACACTTGAGAATCATGCGAGCTAATATCATGTGACCTGAATTGACTTGCCGTGTCGTGACGTAACGGACAGTGTGAATACACCTTGAAGTGACAGTGCCGTGACAGACAGTGTAAACTGGCTTTTAGTATCGAAAAGTAGAACGGCGCAGAGACAGATGTGCCAAAACAAATGTACCATTGGAAGTATTACATATGTTGTAAAAATAATAAATATTGTTTTCAAAAATAGAAACATAATTAAAAGCTGATCTCTTGGTGATATAGCTTGCCACATTTTTGTATCCTATTTTGAATACTGTATTTGTTGCTACAATAAAGAAAAAGGCTTACGAACTTGTATATGAAATTCTCAAAACGTAGTGAAGTACACTGCTTTCAATTCATTCAACAGTTTTTCATGGTAACTGAATTATGTACACCCTGTTCCAGTTCTTCACAAAAACATTTATTTTGTTCTTAATTTTTCGTTTTCTATCACGATATTTCTTTCGTAATAATAATGTAAGAACGATGGCCACTGCTCTGGTTTTTTCTCACGACACTGTAAACTTCACTTGCCTGTCTCATAAAGCAATTCTAGTGGAAAAGCTTATGCAAGTACTTGCGTCGATTTGCTGAAATTAACTTGCCCAAACTACTTGCATGAGTGAGATTGCGCAACTCTTGGTTGTAATGTAAACATCTCTGCAAGCGGCTGCAGAAGTTACAGGGCCACACGCTACTGGACGCAGAGCCATAGTCTGTGGAGCAGTTGCCTGTGGACCGAGGTCGAGTTTCTGGAGTTCAGAATGAAATTTAAGATTTTACGACAAATGGATTTTAAGGGTTGTGAGCGGTAGTTTTGTGGTCACTTCTTTCGCCCATCTTGTAGATGGGTGTGGCCTGTGCTTTTAAGTGTCATTGTAAACAACTGATGAGTTGCTACATAATTAACATGTCCAGTGCCATAACAGAACAAGCACCTGTAAATTTACATATCCCTATCTAGAACAATATTCTAGGAAAAAAGTATTTCACACATGACGTTTAAATTATTCAATATCCTACAAAGCCATTCAGAAGAGAACGACATAAAAATTCATTTAGTGAAATTTAAGTCGTTTCTGATAGAACATTGCTTTTATCCCGTAAAAGAATTATTTAGTTATATACCACACTGTCTTTAAATTGAAGTTATGAATAATATGTACCACTGTAATTTATTTTCATTCATGCTTTTTTTTTTTTTTTTGGTAACTGAAATTTGTCTGCGTTATCATTGTCTACGTCTTGCTCTGTTTCTGAAATCTCACTTGTCCTTAATCCAATATACTATTAGAATATCTAAAGTATGAGAAAGGACTAATAGTTAAATGTTGGTGATTTCAGGAGTGAAAATGTGTATGCTTGTGT
Organism: Schistocerca serialis cubense; assembly: GCF_023864345.2. NCBI lineage: Eukaryota > Metazoa > Arthropoda > Insecta > Orthoptera > Acrididae > Schistocerca > Schistocerca serialis. The sequence continues at coordinate 624,680,568 of NC_064641.1, read as the reverse complement.
GTATGTAGAAAACAGAACTGTGAACGTACCGCAAACTATCTGCAAGAGCTAAGTAATTAATTATTGTTTTTTTTTTTTAATAAGAAGTTTGCCCTCGTCTCTATAATACTACAAATTTTTCATTAACTAGTATTTTCATTAATTGATACTTATATTAATTAATAATTTCACTAAATTAGATGTTGAAATATGAAATTTTGCTTTTTTCTCATTTACAAATTCTTCATCCTAACGACGTAAATAGCAGTATCAACTCTATCAAAGGACACCCTTGGAAGATGTGACATTTCGATCATGTCTATTATGTAGCAAAGATATTGGAATGGACCAATACCTTGGTTCAAAATACCGCGAGAGAAGTTTGCTATTGTTTTGATTGTATTCTGAATCGTAGTGTAGTATGGAAGGAAGAACTAAGAGTGGTGAGTATAAATCTTGATGTGATACGTAATAGACATGTAAAATGTTTGGGAGGAGTCGGGATGGGGAACGTCGTTTTAACTCCGTAGTTTTGTTGTAGCGTAATAACTAAACATCCATGTTGGATAGGAAAACATTTAATGGTTTTTGTTCAGTTCTCTATTGTTTTTGGAGCGTTGAGTGAAACTTTGGGATTTTTCTGCAAGTGTAAGTGAGAGGAGCTGTGTCTTCATCCAGCCGAAATGAGACACACTGAGTAAATTGCGGACAGGTTAGGTTACTCAGAGCATTTGTTGCTAGTGTTTGTAAACGACTGCTGCTGTAGATGCAGTGTACCGTATTTATGTATCTAGCATCCTATTTTTTTTATAAAAAAGTGAAGTGCTTTACTGATTGTGGATTGCCTAATATAATTCTACGCCGATCTCCCGCTATAGTGCGTTCGCACTGTATTTTCGTGGGAGATTGGTTGTAGTGGATTGTAAGATTTTGCGTGTTTGTGGCAAACTGTTTACCTCTTGTGCGAAGTATAGGACCGCAATCCTGATTATCCACAATAAATCTGTGAGAAACTTACTGAATCTTATCTGTAATACCGTGGGATTCCTAAAAGGGCTATAATTTCTGGAATGTTTATGCATCGCTTGTAAAATTAATGACTGTAAATTGTGTACGTTTTTGAAGACCCTAGATTAAACTCGAATAATGCAAAATTAGATGTGGTTGTAGTTTGGCACAGGCAATAAAATGACTAATTTTTATGATTCAATTTATTCTGTGTTTTTATTAAGCGAAATGTGTCACTTTGGCTTATAATAGTAGATTTGTTATCTGGACTGTTAAAGATATTTGAATTTAACAAAACTGTTTGTAAGTGGCTTCAAGAATATAAAATGATTGAAAGCAATAAGACTATGAAGCTAACCTAATGGATGGCAAAGTATTACAAGATTCTTTAAAAGTTAATGTAAGCCAAGACGTGTCAGAGAGACAGATGGAAAATTAGTTAATAATAAATTTGCTGAAATAAAGCTGGGTGCGTTAGATGAAATCTATTCTCTGTCTGAAAAAAGGATAAATGCTTGTATATGATGACGTTTGAATAGAAGTAATTAAAATTAGAGGGAGAGTATTGCAATTTGTCTATATAATGTAAGGACAGACATTTCGCGGGACCTGGAAAACTTCTGCAATTATTCTGCTTCATAAGTGAGGGCACTGACAGTACATAGGAAAAAGGAAATTTCGCTGTGGGAAACTATAACATTATGAGACAGAATTGCTGATCCATACTTAATTTTGACAGATGAAATATTGTAATACTGGCAGTCACTGATGTCTGAATGTATGAAACTTTCTTAATATGTGTATGTCTTACATACTTGAATTTGTGCGCATGTAGATAAGTAGGTAATTGTGTAATAGCTATCAATTAAGTTAATATTACACCATAAGGATGTTAATTAGAGCCTATTTCTTGTTATCTATTGAAGGTTTCACTTGTTTCAACGTATTTCTTGGGGGGAAAAAAAGGATCATAAGGGACAGTTTTCGCATACTTTAGATGTAGGTTTTCATACCCATTTAAATGTAGGCCTATGTCTAAGTATTAAGTATATTTAGCAGTGCTGTATCTACTTGGAGAGTTGAAGGTTTAGAGTTCTTTTATTTCTCATTTCAAAACGTGTAAAGCCCATATTGCGCATATGCAATCTCAAACTTAATTTTTCAGGTATACAGATTTTGAGTTTTAACATTATTTTAAATGCATTACACTACTGTGTTAATAGTATATACATATATTAGTGTTCCACATAACTCCAGTGACTTCATGAGGTAGAAGTGTTTGGGCTGCCTTGGAAAATTTAATTCTGGGGTTTTATGCAGCTGTTGTGACAAATGTTAATGTTTGGGGGGGGGGGGGGGAGATGTAATGGCATGGGAATTCGCGAAGTAGATGGATCTATTCCATGGTATTGCAAATTTTGTTCAAGGGATAGGAAAATAGCTGAACAGCAAGAGAAGCTTGGAGACCTTAAGGATGAACTGAATAGTGCTAGGGAGGAACAGATGAGGTTAAAGGGGGAGAATGGTGAAAACCTGTGGGAAGTGTTGGCAAGGAACAGGAACCACAGAAAGAGAACAGTGTCTGACAGTTTCAATTCGATTCTACACAGAGTACGCGAAAGAACTTGCCCCCCTCCTAACAGCCTTGTACCGCAAGTCTCTAGAGGAACGGAAGGTTCCAAATGATTGGAAAAGAGCACAGGTAGTCCCAGTCTTCAAGAAGGGTCGTCGAGCAGATGCGCAAAACTATAGACCTATATCTCTGACGTCGATCTGTTGTAGAATTTTAGAACATGTTTTTTGCTTGAGTATCATGTCGTTTTTGGAAACCCAGAATCTACTATGTAGGAATCAACATGGATTGCGGAAACAGCGATCGTGTGAGACCCAACTTGCTTTATTTGTTCATGAGACCCAGAAAATATTAGATACAGGCTCCCAGGTAGATGCTATTTTTCTTGACTTCCGGAAGGCGTTCGATACAGTTCCGAACTGTCGCCTGACAAACAAAGGAAGAGCCTACGGAATATCAGACCAGCTGTGTGGCTGGATTGAAGAGTTTTTAGCAAACAGAACACAGCATGTTGTTATCAATGGAGAGACGTCTACAGACGTTAAAGTAACCTCTGGCGTGCCACAGGGGAGTGTTATGGGACCATTGCTTTTCACAATATATATAAATGACCTAGTAGATAGTGTCGGAAGTCCCATGCGGCTTTTCGTGGATGATGCTGTAGTATACAGAGAAGTTGCAGCATTAGAAAATTGTAGCGAAATGCAGGAAGATCTGCAGCGGATAGGCACTTGGTGCAGGGAGTGGCAACTGACCCTTAACGTAGACAAATGTAATATATTGCGAATACATAGAAAGAAGGATCCTTTATTGTATGATTATATGATAGCGGAACAAACACTGGTAGCAGTTACTTCTGTAAAATATCTGGGAGTATGCTTGCAGAACGATTTGAAGTGGAATGATCATATAAATTTAATTGTTGGTAAGGCGGGTACCAGGTTGAGATTCATTAGGAGAGTCCTTAGAAAATGTAGTCCATCAACAAAGGAGGTGGCTTACAAAACACTCGTTCGACCTATACTTGAGTATTGCTCATCAGTGTGGGATCCGTACCAGATCGGGTTGACGGAGGAGATAGAGATGATCCAAAAAAAGAGCGGCGCGTTGCGTCACAGGGTTATTTGGTAACCGTGATAGCGTTACGGAGATGTTTAACAAACTCAAGTGGCAGACTCTGCATCGCGGTGTAGCTTGCTCGCCAGGTTTCGAGAGGGTGCGTTTCTGGATGAGGTATTGAATATATTGCTTCCCCCTACTTACACCTCCCGAGGAGATCACGAATGTAAAATTAGAGAGATTAGAGCGCGCACGGAGGCTTTCAGACAGTCGTTCTTCCCGCGAACCATACGCGACTGGAACAGGAAAGGGAGGTAATGACAGTGGCACGTAAAATGCCCTCCGCCACACACAGTTGGGTGGCTTGCTGAGTGTAGATGTAGAACCTAAGGACATCACGCACATCCATGCCCGAGGCAGGATTTGAGCCTGCGACCGTAGCGGTCGCGCGGTTCGAGACTGAAGCGCTTAGAACCGCTCGGCCACACCGGCCGCCTGCTTAATAAAGGGATTAAAAAAATCTTGTAAACAGCAGCAGTGATGCAGAAACAGTCAAACATTATAAAAACTACCTCACTGTATTAACAAAAGTTACTAAAAAGTCCAGAAGTATGTGCTTTATGTCTGAGATTAGCACATCTGATAATAAAATTAAAACAATTAGGAATATTGTTATAAGGGAAACAGGGCAACCGAGAGCACAAGAAGAATGTATTTCTATCAGACTGGGTGAAAAGTTTGTTAACAGAAAGTCAGGAGCAGAAAATATTTTTAATAATCATATTTTAGCAGAGATTGAAAATACCGCTTCAGTTGTAAGGTTCTTTTTAGTTTAGGACACAACCGGTGTCCGGCTCTTTGCCCATCATCAGGTGTTATAACTTGTGCTGTGCCCCTGAACGCCATGGTGGATGAGTACAGGATGCAGTGTATCAGCAGCGAGTACAGAGCATATGCTCTGTGGTCGCTGGTGATACACCACGTCCTGTACTCGTTCACCGTGACGCTCGGAGTCACAGCACAAAGTTATAACGTCTGATGATGGGCATGTAAGAGCCGGAAAGCAGACATGTTATAAATGAAAAGAACCTTACAAAAGAAATGGTATTTTCAACCTCTGCTATAATGCTCAGTTGTGGATTGTTTGTAATCATATTTTAAGTGTTATAGAGAAAATAAAATCCAGCTATTCATTAGAAGATGCAAGGCTGTTTATGGAACAGGCAATACCTATGCAATTTGATAAAATTGAAATTCAAGTCACCTCTCCTACTGAAATTGGAAAAAATAACAAATTCACTCACAAGTATAACCTCTCATCGAATTGATGGGATTTTCAGCAGACTACTAAAAGCTTGTTCCCAACAGATAAGTAAGATTCCCTGTCACATATGTAGTTGCTCACTGAAACAGGGCATTTTTCCATATAGACTGAAATATGCTGAAGGAAGGAAGATTGGGTTTATCATCCTGTCGACATTGAGGGCATTAGAGATGAGCACAAGCTCGGATTGTGTCAAAGATGCGGAAGGAAATCAGCTGTGCCCTTTCAAAGAAACCATCCCGACATTTGTCTGAAGGAACGATTTAGGGAAATCATGGAAAACCTAAATCTGGATGGCAAGACGCAGGTTTGCACCATCATCCTCCCAAATAAGAATCCAGTGTTCTAACCACTTTGCCACTTCTCTTTGCATGCCATTGTTAAACCATCGATAAAAAAGGTGATAGGTCTGATGCTAACTGCTACCACCCAACTCACTTCTGACAGCTTTATCCAAAAATTTTGGAAAATTAATGTATTTGCGAGTAGCTTCTTGTATTTGTAAAAATGAAATACTAACAAAATGTCAGTTTGGTTTTCAGAAAGGCTTTTCAATAGAAAATGCTATATGTGCTTTCACTGGTCAAATATTACATGCTCTGAATAACTAAACATCGCCCATTGGGATTTTTTTGTGGTCTCTCAAAGGCTTTTGACTCTGTGAATCATGAAATTCTTCTAGGTAAGGTTAACTATTGTGATATAAGTGGGACAGTGCACAAATAGTTTAATTAACGTTTAACTGGAAGATTACAGAAGGTTGAAATTAACATCACAAATATCCTGCTAAAATCAGCAGACCGCTCTAACTGGGGAGGTAGCAAGAATGATGTCCTACAGGGTTCAGTCATGGATCCTTCATTCTTTTATCTATATATTAATGACTTGCCACTCTGCACTCGTGAAGATGCAAAGCTAATTCTTTTTGCTGATGATACAAGTATAGTAATTACACCCAATAGAAAAGAATTAGCTGGGGAAATTGTGATTAATGCGTTTCAAAAAATTATTAAGGAGTTCGCTGCCAATGGACTCTCACTAAATTTTGAGAAAACGAAGTATATGCAGTTCTGTACAGTAAATGGCATAACACCGTTGATAAATATAGACTTTGAGCAGAAGTCTGTTGCTAAAGCAGGCTATTCAAAATTTCTGGATGTGTGCTTTTATGAGAAATTGAATTGGATGAAACACATTTGAAACATTTAGGTCCACATTATTAGAGTTGTTGCAAATTTTCTAATGGCTTTGGACGACAGTTTAAGTGTGAAGTAAATATACTAACTTCCACTTCTTTTACGAGATGACTTACTTGACATGCTCGGCCGGCTTTCCTTGCTGGTTAGCCTGCTGCTGCAAACTCTTTCACTTTCTTCTCTGAAGTATGCTGCTAGGTACAGGAATTTCTTAAGACTCTCTCTACTTATAAAAATAAGTAGAAATACCAATTACATTTGCTTCAACTAACGACATATATTTGAACTTAAGATATTTTACAAATCCTACTCTTCACATAAATATATACTGTTTTTTAAGTCTCTCATGTCTCCAGATGTCAAGAACAAACTAATTTACATATAAGAGAAAGGTGGCTTAAACATGCTGTTCATTCTCAACATGAGTCAGGATACACGTCTTCCCTTCAACAAGGCTAAGACAAGAGGTGTGTGTGTTTTTTTTTTTTTTTTTTTTTTTTTTTTTTTTTTTTTTTTTTTCTCTCCAAGAGTACGTTCTCCACTTTTCTTGTTGTCATAACAATGGTCACTGACACAATTAGTGCAGAATAACATAGAAGCTCCATGGTTCTTCCGTACACTTTCATTAAAACTTCCGTGGATCGCCTGACAAGTACTTGTCGCTGTTTGACTGCCGCATCTACATTCTTCTCGTGACTGAATTTCAAACCTGCACACACAAACGTGATGTGCAGTAGGTAGGATTCTGTCACCCCACATTCACATCAAAAATATCATGTGTTCGAGACGATAGAAGGCAGATTGGTTCTAGAAATTACACCGAAATTCTCGAATCACTACAATGTTGGTTATAAGCATATCAGTGAATTTGCCTGCTGTGCCTCTTTTCACTCACTGCTTTCATATGGCATCATATTTTGGGGCAATTCATCACTAAGAGAAAAAGTATTCATTGCATGAAAGTCTATAATCAGAGTAATAGCTGGAGCCCACTCAAGATCACCTTGCAGACATTTATTTTAAGAAACTCTGGATATTCACAGTTCCTCCACAATACATGTTTTCCCCTTATGAAATTTGTTATTAATAACCCATCCCAGTTAAAAAATAATAGCAAAGAGCGTAGCAACAACACTAGAAGAAAGCATGATCTTCACTATTCTGGGTTGAATCTGACTTAAGAACAAAAAAGATGAATTAGGCTGTCACAAAAGACTTTGTTCCTTTGCCAAAATCCATTAAAAGTCTGACAGATAGCCAACCAGCATGTAAAAACAAATTAAACGAATTTATGAATTAATTGCAGAAGAGAAAGAAAGAGGGAGGAGGAGAAACCTAGATTAGGGCTACTGGGGTACTTAACCTGTTTCATCTGCGGTGTTGTCAGTGCTCATTGCCTACTTCTATATGTCTCAGTACTGTAAAGAGCTATGTGCAGGTGTCTATTGTAGCTGCACATCACGAAACGATGCACTTTGATGACTGTACTATGCACAAATATGTGTGGCACACGATTTTTGTATGATGAGATTAGTGCAATATATCTGCATCTGTTATAGATTAATGTGTGCTAAATAAAGTGGGATTTTTAAAATAGAGCATGATGAAATTATGTCTTTCTCAAATTTATTGAGGCTGTCTTGCCCACCCAGAACAAAATACCAAGTGGGGCAGTGTACTGGTTAGTGTACTGGACTCGCATTTGGGAGGATGATGGTTGAAATCAACGTCCGGCCATCCTGATTGAGTTTTTCTGTGGTTTCCTTAAATCACTTAGGGCAAATTCCGAAATGGTTCCTTCAAAAGGGCAGGGCTGCTTTCCTTCTGCATCCTTCGTTAATCTGAGCTTATGATCCAATTTTTGTATGACAAGATGAGGACCATGTACCTGTATCTGTGTCTGTTGTAGGTGCTCTTGAATATGTGCCAGGACAGAAACTGGTTATGCTAAATAAAGTATGTTGTCGATGAAACGTTAAACACTTATCTCCTCCTCCTCTCCCAGAAGAAACTGACAATGGCTTAAAAAAACTTCATACCAGCACTGAAGGTGCCAATGGTGTTTGCTCTCATGGCAGTGATTGCACATTGTAGCAACTTTGGCAGCTTAAGGCTGCATCTGAGTTACGTAGAGAAGTAACTGTCCAGAATGAGTGTCCATTCATTCGGATGTTTCAATGGTTTTTGTGTATTATGCATGTCACAGAATGTTCCAATACTCCTGTGATCCATTTTAGCAGTATGCGAAATGTTTCTGTGTGGCTGCCCGACAATCACTCTTCCTCACACTGACTGCTAAATAATAACTGGGGACCAACTGGGAAAATTGATGTCCACATGGGGAGAGAGACTTAGAGGAACTGGGCATGAACAGGTAGCATTTTTACCACATATTTTGAGAATATATTACTATCCTTGATCTGTAACACATAGTGTGTTATAGTTCTGTGTCAACATTAACATAGTGCCCACTGCTTCACTCTCATTGATTCTATGGTCTGCACAGATTTTTGTTTGTTTTTCTTTAATTGACTTTACGTGTTGTTCACAAATTGCAAATTTTTCACACTGGTTAAGGCAATAGGAGTATGGTCTTTCACGAATGTACGTCTGATCATAAAGTGATTATATTCTATGTTAATCCTGCCTGGTGAGTTCATGTGATATTTCCATAGGAATTTTCATCCTGTAACATATATTTGTTAGAACTCAAATATTACCTTTCATAGATTTAGCTTTAAAGGTATTTTAATATAATGAAATATTTTCATCCCGTTTCACCCACGTAGGGGTTGGATTTTCAAGAAACACTAAAACACGCATTTTTTTCATTTCTAACTGATATACCAAGAACAGATTTTCAGAGATATAATTTCAAAAATGCTTTTGTCATGAAACATTTCCACAAAACATTCATTGCCTGTTTCTCCCTGTAGGGAATAACTTTCCAAAAATGCTGGAACATGTATTTCTAGTGAGAAACCAAATACCAATTTTCATAGTTCTAGCTTCCAAATTGCCTTAATAGTGACATATTTTCAAAAAACCTCTCATTCCATACTTTGTCCCTAAGGGGTGGAATTTTGAACAATCCTGTATTAAATGATGCCCATTTTATAAGACCAATGCAGTCTCTAAATTTCAAGCATCTGTCCTTAGTGTTTCGGGCTGGGTGATGATTAGTCTTTGAATCATTGAGGCCTTATTTCACCCTTTTAGGTGTTGGATTTCCAAAAACATTGCAACACTTAATTCTTTTATTTCCAACCATGAAGCGAGTACAAATTTCCATAGATTTAGCTTAAAAACCACTTTCAGAATGAAATATTTTCATAAAATATTTCACCCCCTATTCCACTACCTTAGAGGTTGAAATCCCAAAACACCGAAACACACAGCCTATTTCTTTTATTTGTGACTAAGAGGTCAAATACCAATTTTCATAGATTTAGCTTTAAAAATGCTTTAGTATTTCTGAAATAATGATATATTTTCAAAATTAACTTTCACCCACTATTTCCACTCCATAGGGATTAAATTCCCAAAAACACTGAAAAATATGTTTCTTTATTCTTCCAGAGAAACCAGATACCTGTTTCTGTAGGTCTAGCTTTAAAATTGGTTTAATAGTGACAAATTTTCAGACAACCTTTCATCCCTAATTTCACCACCTTATGGGTAGACTTCAAAAAAATCACTTCTTAAATGATGCATACAATATAATATCAACACACTTTTCAAATTTCAAGTATATATCTACAGCGGTTTGGGTTGGGTGATGATCAATCAGGACATTTTCTTTTACATATAGAGATTGCATAGTATTAGCTAAAGCAGTATTAGAAATGATATGTGTTTACCTGTGACAGTTTCATTATTACAACAGTTTGTCTACAAAATAAATTTTGCTCCATAAATAATGTCGTCAGTTGTACACGAAACTGCAAGGCATTAGGCTTACCGTATTTTAGTGGATGATGTGAGCAGCCTACTTTAGTTTGAGTAATGTTACATTATTGATGCCCCAGGTAACAATACTGAAAACTAAACATGAATACAAAATTCATGTACAAATTTTTGTAACAATTAAACTATCATAGATAAATCAATGTAATTTCTAAAACTGCTTTATCGAATGCACTGAACTGATTACATAAAACCACTACATTGTAGATGTTGTGGATCAAGAGTAGTGTATTCTCAAAGTATGGGGTGAAAATGTTACCTGTTCATGTGCAGGGCACTTAAAGACAGTCGTGTAAAAACATGAAATGGGTTCGCAATTAGTGAATAAGGACAACTATCAGCTGTACAAGGTCTGTTCAAGAAATTCTGGAACTTTGTCCACAAGTTTTTTCTACATTTACCGTTTACTTATTGTGCAAGATCTCCACAATTGATACACTGCTCCCAATACAATTTCCACTTCCGGAACACCTTTTGCTGGATTGTTTGAAGCAGTCTCTGTGAATTTTCTTTTATCTCGTGTTTGATTTTTGCTTCTATCTCATCTATTATTGCAAATCTTCATTCTTTAACGTCTCACCCAATGTAACCTTAGACCCATGTTTCGTCGCCAGTTATTATTCTCTTAAGGATCACCTCATTCTGAATTCTGTGATCTGGAAGGTCTTCACAGATTGCAAGGTGAAGGTCTTTCTGGTCTTGACTCGTCAGCCATGGGACCAGCTTGGTGGCGACATGATACATTCCAAGATGCTGTGTCAGGATTTCATGACATGACCCAACTGAAAAGTGATATTCTTTTGCAATCTCTTGGAGAGTCAGTCTTTAATTGGCACGCACAATTTCATTGACGTTCCTGACATGAGCATTGTTGCTAGGTGTTGAAGGGCATCCTGAATGATTGTCATCTTTAACTTCTGTCCGGCTATTTTTAAACCATATGATCCATTCGTGACATCGATTGCAGCTTAAGCACTCATCACCTTAGGCTTACTGTATCATTTAGTGTGTGTCTGTAAAGGTTTTCCTGAGTTTCATACAAAATTTATTGCAGACACGTTGCTCCTCTAACACTGCCATCTTGAAATTCGAAACTGTGACACGCAACATTCTACTCAATACAGAACTGAACAATAACTAACAGATATACGACAATGAAACTTCCAGCAGTTACACATTAAGCAGAGGGATGTGCAACGATGCCAACCTCATTTTGCTCCTACACATCATTGGTGCGAAATTACAAGTGTTTGGAATTTTTTGAACAGAAGTTGTATAATGGAATGAAGACAATGAAAATTTGTGCCAGACCAGGACTCGAGCTCATAATTTGTGCTTATTGCAAGTGGTCACCTTACCATTTTGCAATCCAAGCACAACTCAAGGCCAGACCCAAACTTCCATATGTCGGCAACCATGTGTGTCCAACCTGTACTCGTACGTCCATTATATGTATTCCCATATGGGGGTGGCATTTTTACGTGAAAGTTGCTTGCGCAGTGTTGACGGATAAATACAATACTGCAGTGGTGTTCCACATTAGAAGCAATGTTCCTTTGGGAATGGGATGATGGGAATCAAAAGAAGAAAGGTGTCTTGCATAAGGCGGAACTCCTCATCCCATTTTCTTAGCAAGCACGGAGACGACGAGAAGAACTGCACCACAAGATTAATGTTCCTTTGGACGTGCATGCATATCTGAAGGAATGTTACATCATAATCCAGAATAATACAAACACTGCATTGTCATAGTCATGTAAATGATCAGCATGTTGCTATGTTTTACACTGAAAAATATATTATAATTGGAAAACTGACTCATTCTGCATTATAGTGAGATGTCACAGTTATAGGTCTGTGGAACATGCAAATTTCTATCCCTTAATTTAAAACAAAAAAACATTTCCTCTAGGTTTATTAAAGTAAGAATGACCCGCTTCAGTGAGTATTAAGATTAATAGCTGTCTACAATTAGTGTAAATATTTTTCACACAGTTTGGGAATAATGCCATTTAAGTAAATAGTTTCATTTTTTTGCTGTAACCTGTTGAAATTGACCATTGTCAGAGGTGGATTGGTGCATCACACAATATGATTGAGACAATTTTAATGTCATAGATTTTCTTTCTGACTAGCTTGTATTACAGTGAATCATTATTCTTTGAGTAGTGACATAATGCTAAGGGAATAGTTTAAACAAACCTTGAAACTGCGTATGTTTTATAGATAACTACAGAATTCCTTGTCATAATGTTATTTTTGCAGTAGCTCATATAAAGATTAGCCATAATGGGGTAAGAAACAGATTATCAAATAAATGTTTTTGTGATTAGATCGCAAATTCTTCCACATGAGAGGGCTTCAAAAAGTAAGTTACACATAATTATGGCAGGCTAAGTAACTTTAATTGAATGCTGTCCTGCACCTCAAAGTGACAGACGCATGACACTATTTTTCAACATAGTCGCCTTCAGGTTCAGTTCCACGATGGTGAAAGTCCACACCTTGCGCATGGAGCTATTTGCCATTTAAGAACTGTTTTGTGACTCCCCGATGGGCATCACCCACATCTGTGTGACCATGTTGGAATTATTGGCAACATTTCACTGCAGCTGGGTGCGAGATTGCATTTGCTCCATATATCCCCAGAATTTCACACTGTGCAATACATATGTTTTACCCACAAGAATTGTAGAGTACCACCTATTTCAGCTTTTGAGTATGTTTTTGGTTGCTGTGCCATTCCAATCCTGCATTGTGTGATACTCCGGTTATCAGTAGTGTAGTGGAAGTATGTCTGCAGAAAACGCGCAATATGTAGGCCTACTCTTTCCTGATAATGCACCAGTGTTATTGTGTAATGGTTCTATTATGGGATGATTTACGTAACTTCCATTCTAAAGCCCCCAAAATAATTTCTAGTGTCAAACTTAAGGTCCAGTTTATTCAAACTGTAAGTCACCTCTATTCCATGAACACAAGGTTTTCTGTTCTGTGTTCTTCATGCTTGTGCCACTCATTGATCATCTGCTATTGAATGGTTGCCATCCTGATTCTTGTTCACAGTTATTAATTTATTGTGTTCTGTAGGACCTATTGGGGAAGGAACCTTCAGGAGTATGGATTGAGTCCAGGTTAACAAAAGACGATCAGTGCATAGACATTAAATCTGTACTCTGCCTTAATATTCTTCTTCGGCTGTGTAGCTCTTCATGGCCCTTGGCCTCCTCAACATCTGCCTCCATTCATCTTCATTCTCTGATTTTCTCCTCCATCCTCAGATCTCCATCTTGGTTAGGTCAGTCAACACATTGTCCAGCCATCTATGTCTCGGCTGGTACTTCCTTTTGGTGGAATGCAGTTTGTCTTTTATTGTTCGTTCGGGCATCCTCTCATCTGTCATTCTCTCCAAATGCCATAACCATTATGTTCTTCGAAATTTAATAAATTACAGTATATCTTTTCCCTATATAAGCTCTTGTGTTTCATGGTTATACCTTACTCATTGTTCATGTTGGCTTCTGTCATCAGCCCCTTTCCTGAATCACATGTAATAACTGGTCCTACAAGAGAATAGTGTACTGTTGTTGTTCTTGTAATTAGAGAATTCCTGAATACATGTAAAATGGCATAATAGGCTCTGTTTCCTATTTGTATGATTTCTGTAATACATTGTCTCATATTATTATTGCTTCTTTAAGAGGACACCAAGCTAATGGAAGCAGCTTAGAGCTTTAAACCATTTGTTAGATGCATTTGGATCATTTGGTGTTATTCAAACATGGCATTGAACATTACCATGTATTTCGTCTTGTTTTCATTTACAGCAAGTCCAATTTTTGCTCATTCGGCTTCCATTATTTCATACTTTTCTTTAAAGAGTGTTTACATCTCTTGCCACAGTTGAATTATCATCTACATATACATATATCTTGTTTAATTTAATCATTATTGTCCTTCTCTTGTCTATTTTTTTGTACCAGACTGTGCATTGCTAACTTAAACAGGACTGCAGAGAGACCATCACCCTGTTTCATTCCATCAGTAAAGTTAAGACTCTTAGTCAATTTCTTGTTCACCTGTACATCCTTCATTGGTAACACAACAAGCCTTTTTTGCTTGTCACAAATGCCCAATTCTTCTAGTGCTTTATACAATGCTGGCCTGTTGACACTATCAAAAGTTTGTTTAAAAGCAACAGGAAGTGGAGATATAGGTCATATTCATAAAATTTTTCTTCATCTGATAACAAACATCTGATCACAAGCACTTATGTTTGGCCAGAAACCACATTGGTATTGTCAGAGGATATTTTCAGTGCCCTTTTTTATTGTTTCATTGAGCACCCTTGAGAATACCGTGTTGGCTTTATTCAATGAAGTTGTGGCTATATAATTTTGACGAGCTGATTTTTCTGCTTCCTTATATATAGCTTATATTATTTCAGTTTTAGTCTCAGGGATGCTTTAATTTTCCCATATGTTATTCATTAGTGCATTTCATGTGTTATATGTAGTCTGCCAATTTTATAAGTTCTGACACTTCCCCAGATCTTCTCTTCACTTCACTTCACTGACCCAGATGTTGCGGTGTTGGCCATTTTAGCTTTTTCCCTTTCCTCTTCTCTTGCCACTGTATCTCCTAGTGTTCTAGTGGATCTCTTAATAGTTGGTCTGAGTTGGTATTTAGTATATCTTCAAAATATTCTGCTCATATCTGTACTATTTTTTGTTTGTTTCTGATTATCTTATAGCATTTCTATTTTTAGATGTGGTTTGTATTGGTTGGAAAATATTTCATGTCTTCGTTATTGTGTGGTACAATTTTCATGTTTCATTCTGTTCCTTTAATTCTTCTATCTCTTGAAATTTTGCTTTCAACCACTCATTTCTCTTTTTCTTATGTATGCTATGAGCATTAGATCTTAGCTCTTTATACATCTCCATATTTCTTCTTCTCCTCCTCCTCCTCCTCCTCCTCCTCCCCCCCCTCTCTCTCTCTCTCTCTCTCTCTCTCTCTCTCTCTCTCTCTCTCTCTCTCTCTCTCTGTGTAGTATTATTGGCCTTGCCTCATTTTTACATTCTGTTAGTGCACATTTGCCATCAAATCATTCATTTCTTTCCTTTTTGTCTTATCGCATTTGTTTCTTCCACTGCTTCCTGGATGCTGCTCCACCTATCTTGATTCCCTATTGTTTCCTTGCCTGCTGTCAAAACATATTTAGTTTTTGTTTGAACGGGATAAATTGCTACTCACTGTAAAAATGACACATCGAGTTGCAGACAGGCACAGCTGAAATACTGTTTTACACTTTGATATGTTTTAGCAGGGATCACTGTTTGTCTACATTCCAATTTGCTTTCTCTCTCTGTTCCCCTCCCCCCCCTCCCCCCCCCCCAATTACAGCTCAGGCGTATCATGCTTTTACTAACATGTGGTGTATTTGGTTAACTGCACCACTAAATTTGGTCTCCAGGTTTAGAGATTTATTCTTTTGATAGGAAAACAGATACCGTTGATGAGAAAGTTATTTCTAACAGCAAACTGACATGGCATAGCTCCTTTCTCATTACTTTTTTCATGTAAAGTATATCATCCTGATAATCTTCCATATTCATTTCACTCAACTCATGAATTAAAGTCTCCCCGAACGAGCAATAGGCCATAGTTCAGTACAATTTTACATGTGCTTTGAAGATCTTCGTGAAACTGTTCTTTTATTCATTCTCCTACCTCCACTGTTGATGTGTATCTTGTTATTATTGTAGTATTCTGGATTTTTGTGTTTATTCTCAGTCTGCTGAGTCTTTTGTTTATAGGTTCAAATTCCAAAATACTTTTAATATCTTTTGTTATTATGAATCCTGTTCCGGTTAGACCTGTTCTTCTGTATGGTCCACTGTATAGCAGAGAATAGAGGCATTATCTGTCTGTCCTTGTACTTGTTCTCACTTGTTGTAGTGCCACAATATATTTAAGCTTCATGACCTCTTCAACTACACTGGTGTGCAAAACTTAAGAACAGATTAACTTGCACATGATGTGTCACTATCAAGTAACAAAGCTTGATAAAACTTGTAAACTGTACAGCATAGTACAGAGGTTAACTGAAGGCGATGCAGAACAAGAGTAGTAGAAATGACACTTCTATTTAAAGTCTGTTGTTACACTGAAGTCATCACAATGATCACCATGGGCAGCACTGCATGCTAAGCAATGTGCTCCCATGCTGGCCAAAGGTTGGTAAGGTTCTTGTGGTAAGGCATTCCATGCCTCCAACAGTATTCTTGACGACTGCTTAATGGATGTAGGTGCATGTGGGCGTGCTGCAGTGTTATGTCCGCCCACGCATCCCACACTGGCTCGATGGAATTTAAATCGAGAGAGCAGGTAGGCTGGTTCATTTGCCAACTAATCATGCAATATTGCACCTCCCCAAACCATAACACCTGGGCCACCAAAACAGTTATGTTTGGCTTTTTGGACATAACCTTGTAAGGCAAGAAGGGGGAACACACAATGCACTCTGGAAAATTGTTGGACGTGATTGTTTTGGTGGTTCAAATTTTGTGATGTGGGGAGGCATAATATTGCACGTCCGTACTAACCTCTAAATCTTTGAACACAGTACAGTCACTAATCAATATTATTGTGACAGTGTATTCTTATCCAATGTGCATTTTTTCAGGGGTGCATTGGGCCCTGACTTAATTTTTGTGGATGACAGTGTGCGAACACATCAAACTGCTAAGGTGGAGGAACTCTTGGAATGAGAGGACATTTGACGAATGGACCAGACTGTCCATTCCCCCATCTTAAATCCCATCAAGCATGTGTGGGACACGTGCACCAGTGACCATCCAGTAGTTGTCAACTGCATTGGTGGAGCAATGGAACGCTCTACCACAAGAACTCCTTACCAACCCTGTGGCGAGAATGACAGCATGTTGCAGAGCATGCATTGCTATCCGTGGTGATCGCGCACTTTATTAAGAACGATGTCGCACCTTTTGTTATGTCCAGGGGACAATCACAAGTCATGGTGACTTAAGTTTAATTATTGTCTCTGAATAATAGTGTTATTTCTGTTTGTCTCACTGTGTTTTTCTTTCTGTTGCCTTCTGTACTATACTGTAGCAGTTTGCTCCAAGTTCCATCAAGGTATGTTACTTAGCACTGACACATCAGGTGAAAGTTACTTTCATCCTTAAGTTTTGCATGCGAGTGTGTTTCTTTCGTTTATCCTGGATTGAGTATTGTTTGTGTATTCTAAGTTATTATTGCCAAATTTTCGTAATTTTCCTTTGTCGAAGTCATGTTGTATATCTACATCATACTTCGCAAGCCGCATAAGTGTGTGGTGGAGGGTACTTCTGGTACCAGTAACTGCTCACCCCCTCTTCCTTGCACCACTTGCTGATGGGAAGAATTTCAGTAAGTCTATGTATTACTCTAATTTCTTGAGTTGTCTGACTCTTCCCTGAAACTGCTCTCTTGAAATTTCGGTAGTAAACTTCCACGTGAAGCACAACAATTGTCATGTAACTCAGCCACTGAAGTTTGTTGAGCAGCTCTGTAACGCTTTTGCGCCGACTAAATGATCCCATGATGAAATGTACTACTCTTCATTGGATCTTCTCTATCTCTACTATCAGTCCTACCTGGTAAGGACCCAAGACAGATGAATAGTCCTCAAGAAGTGGCAAACAAGCACCTTCTATGCCACTTCCTTCATAGATGAATTACATTTCCTTAAGATTCTTCCTTGTATGTCCCTCCCGTTATCCAAGGCTGTTGTGGTTCCATAATATGACCTTTTACTGGGAATCAAACAATGGAAAAATCCAGGATGGAATGTAACAATGTTATGAGAACGAAAGGTGCTACTCACCACATAGCAAGATGCTGAGTTGCAGATAGGCACAACAAAAAGATTTTCAAACTTAAAGCTTTCGGCCAATGGCATTTGTCAACAATACACACACACACACCCCTGCAGTCTCAGGAAACTGAAACCACACTCAATGTTAATTTTGTTTTTGTTCTCTGGATCAGTAATTCTGAGTCCGACTGCTTCATGATCTTGCTGAATTTCTTTGACCCACTGTCCTCCTATCTTCTTTCTGAGACTTCTCATGAATCCTGTTGTCAAGCAGTTGTCAGACACGAAAGAAATATGAGATTCTTTTCTTCTTCACTGTGCTGGTGATTGGGTCATTCTCACAAGAGACAGTTTCATTAGGGAGGATTCTCCATACTCAATCAACTTGGTATTTTTTATTGATGCATATTCTGATAATTCTTTGTTCAGTTTTGAGGAGTTGACCAGTTCTTATTGAATGATCATTTTACTATTTATTACAATAGATAATATTTCGTAATTAGTTATTTTAGCCCATAAAATCAAGCCAACTGTACAAAGTAAGTTTTGAAAATAGGTACATATTTTGTATAGGTCTTGCTTCTAAAATCATTAAAAAAATCACTTAAAAACTTTACCACATAAAGAAAAATTTTCTTTTCTCTATAAAAAATTCGGGCCTGAAAGGGTTAAGGCAATACTGCCGAGATTTGTGGCAAGGATCATTCCTTTTAAGGTGATTTCATTCATTGAATAGGTGTTACTTTCCTGTGAGTTGTTACAGTAGTTAATAGTTTGTGTAGTATAAGGTATAATTACAAGTCTTGTGTGTTTTAATACAGATCATGATGAGATGCGCACTCTGTATCAAAAAATTTCGTCATGACGAAAAACAGTAAAAGTTCAAGTAGAGTTATCTTTTAAAGTAATTGTCGTTTAGAAATCTGTGCTGTGGGGAGTTAATTGTCTGTTTGTTTCTTCGCGGGATCTGCAAAATTAAGCTTTCAGGAGTGGCTGGCTCATTTAGTATTCAAATTGATTTTTTTCTGGATATTAAAGCAATTTTAAACTCGTATCTCAGTGAGGCCATTTGTAATGCAGTTAGTTTAGCATTAAGTAAAGACAGTGTGTTTTTATGTACAGGATACCTTAATTTCATTTGTGTTTGTCCAAAACTATGCAAGAAATATTTGGGCAAATTTTCATGAAGGGCCTTTTAATGAAGGGGCTTTTACTAAGTTTTAAACGGTGACTGCACATTGTTGCAATACAACCTGTGTTCTCTACTGCTAGCTGTTTCTTCAGTAGGCTACAGCTTCAGTTATCCATGTGAAAATAAATATGGATACCTCAATAGTTACATGTATAACAGAAGCACATGGAAGCATATTTCAAGTTCACAGAATGTTCTACACAATGTAATTTTGTTACCTGTTTTCATATTATTGAAATTTTCACTAAAGTCAAGTTCTTGTTCTGTACATTGTTGCATATTTGTTTGGAGGTGAAGAAATCTGTCAAATGAACAGCTGTGTTGGTTTTCTACAGAACTTAAGCATAGGTGTGGGATGCATGCACCAGTGACCATCCAGCAGTTGTCAACTGCATTGGTGGAGCAATGGAACGCTCTACCACAAGAACTCCTTACCAACCCTGTGGCGAGAATGACAGCATGTTGCAGAGCATGCATTGCTATCCGTGGTGATCCCGCACTTTATTAAGAACCATGTCGCACCTTTTGTTATGTTCAGGGGACAATCACAAGTCATGGTGACTTAAGTTTAATTATTGTCTTTGAATAATAGTGTTATTTCTGTTTGTCTCACTGTTTGGCACAAAAAAAGGACGGATAAGTAGGTGGAAATGTTTCACTAAAAGAGGAGCTAAAGTTACTTTTGTCAAGTCACTATGATGTGTATTTCAGTGAAAAAATGACCAATTTGTCTTCTCCATGAAGCCCTATTACTCTGAAATTACGAGTTTCTACAGTGGTCATTCCTGGTTATCCAGGCTGTAGCCTATTGAAGAATGTTGGCAAACATATTTCACCTGTCCATTGTCTGTTCACAGTAGCTATGTTGAATGGAGCTGACTAATAAGATACCAAGTGTTTCAGATTCAACTGCTACTGATGAAAATATGTATCTACATCTATACTCTGCATATCGCTGTCAAGTGTGAGGCAAATATGGAGCACTGAGCACTCTTTTGACCTTTTCGCAGTTCAACCCTTAAAATAAAATGTAAACAATATTGCTCAACTATTGTAACATGAAAGGCTATTTCAAACAGTCAATTGTGCCCAGAATTTGATTACTAATAAAGTAACACTTATAAATGAATGAAGGAAGGAAAGAAACACAATTAGGGCATAACTCCCTGTCAACAATGAGGTTATTAAATATGGAGCACAAGCTTGGATTGGGAAGAAAACGATCGTGACATGTGTTGTAAGCAAGTTAAGGAAATTACAGACAACGTAAATGTTAATGGCAAGGCTGGGATTTTGAACTGCTGTTCTCCTGAATTCAAGCCCAGGATTAACCACACTGTGCCATCTTCCTCACTGTGCAAGTAGTTTTCATCCTGTTGAAATACAGAGATCTATTTTGACTGAATGAAGTTTTTGTCTAAATGTAAAAGCGAAACTATGCATTTAAGATGAAACTGACCCTGTTAAGTTGCTAATAGTTGGCCCATCAGAATGACAGCTGTAAAGTTTGGAGTTTCTGAGAGAATGGTGAAAACAGCCAGAAAATTGAAAAATGACGATTGGTGGATTTGTGTTTTGGCTACACCAGAGGGAAAATTCATGAACAAAAGTTCTGTCTGATACTGTAAAAAATAAAGTGCTTAATTTTTTTAAGACATTAGTTTCAGCAGACTGTTTCCATTTTGCCTGTTCAAATTGATGGCAAAAAATTTAGAATTAAAAGTGACTGCTGCTAAGCAGTTTGAAAGTAATGATTATTGCTTATCGGAATAAATTTGCCCCTGAAATTGATTTTACAAAATTCTGAGACCTCGGTATAAATGATGTGCTATTGAAGAGTCGTATGGAATGCACTCTGTGTTCGTGCCATTCATCAGAGTGTCCAGTTAATGCTATTGTCCACAAGAATTTTTAACGGATCTGACACTCCACAACATTGAATCAAAAGATAGCATACTTCATCAGTGCATCAGTTGTAAAGGAAAAAGTGCTTTGGATTTAAACTTTCCTGATAAGTACGATGATTTTGAGCCGTAAGGAGATTTTGAGAACAAACAGTTGCATTGTTAAGACTTTGGTCTGGAGCTATCCACTAACGTCTTGAATTGACAATTCTCAATTTCAGTGGAAAAAAATCAGGCCTATAATCTTAAAACTGTGAAAAAAAACCATGAAGACTGGTTAAGCAATAGCTCTGTTGGGTTTTTAGGTAATTATCCGTTTGTTGATCAGAATTCTGTGCAAGTTTTTCATTTAGAAGACAGTCAGGTTGCTGTGCAGCCCGTAGTTTTTAGTTTGCTAAAAAAAAAAAAAAAAAAGTACAGTACAAAAGCACCTCCGTTGTGACAGCCAAAGGCATGACACAGAAGTTTGTGTTTTTATGACAGAACTGTTCAGTTTCAGAAAATTGCAGAACATTTTGTATTTTAGTGATGCATTTGGTGCTCAAACAAAACTTTTAAAACTTTATCCATTTATATTGCAATTACTAACATTATGGTATAAAAGCTGAATGAAATTTCTGTGGTATCAGCCATACTAAATCTTCATGGTGGTGGAGGAACTGTCAAATTACTTGCAGAGTCCTACAGAAAACAAAATTACAGGGTGTGCTCAAAAAGCACTGCTTGATTTTAAAGCACTGATTGATTTTATTACAAATAAGTTATTGGACATATTGGTACAAACCCTTAATAATCTTTGAAGTAGGACCTCTCGTGCTTTGACACGTGTCTATCAATCCGTGAATGCCTTCTGGAAGTCGCTGACGGGAATGATGTCCAGAGCCTTCGTTACAGCTGCTCGGATGTCATTGATGGGAGTCAAACTGTTGTCCCTTTGTGTCCCTTTTCAGGCGAGGAAAGAGTAAGAAGTCTCAGTTGGAGCCACGTCTAAGTTGCATTATGCTCGTGAAGCTCCTCTACCACCGCACCGAGCTGGTCAGCCTCCCCTCTCTCAGTTTGTATACCATGCAGACAATCAGTCCTACTACTGTTTAACCACATCCTGTATAACATTGTCTGATTTGTACAAACTTAGTAACCTAAACGCTCAAAAATCAAATTACTTTTGTTGAAAATGCTCCGATTTGGATGATTGAGGATAGTCAAAAGAATATTTTTTGTAAAATAACTAGTTTGTTCCAGTTATTTCGCAAAGGATTCAAACAGAAATGAATTTCTGGAGACTTGCCATCATTTGTTGCTAAAATCAGGTTCATTAGAGAATCTTCCGGAATTTGAAGTTTCAACTTCTGTGACCAGGTCAATGTGTCGTCTGTATTGATGACAGCAGATGTAATATTTGTCAGATTTCGTTTGAGGATCATGCTCCGATTACTTCATGCATTCTCATTGACCTTTATATAATGGAAAATTTGGGATAGACGGGATGGAATGTAACAGTATTACAAAAAGGAAAGTTGCATCTCAGCATATAGTATAGATGCTGAGTCGCAGTTGGGCACAACAAAAAGACTGTCACAGATAAAGCATTCAGCCATTGAGGCCATTGCTGTAATTCAGAAAGCTATCTGCTAATATGTGGCCCGTCATTCCCACTTTGCCAGCTCTGTCCGTTTCCCTTTGCGCTGACGCCTATTGACACTTGGACTCAGCTAGGTACTTGACCAAGCTGCGGGCCTTGACGAAGCATCGTGGCTCGTGCACTCTGTTCCCAGTACAGATGAACTCAACTGTCCATGGTGTGGGCAGCAGATTTTAGCGGTTGGCGGCAGGCAGTCTCGGGCAGGCAAATGTATCGCATTGCACGGCTCTGGTGTTGGCATGATGGACATTCCTTTCAACACCCCTTAGATTTTGCATGTGGTCAGCAGGTACAAATTCAGTGACATAGCATCACTTAGCTCCATGATATCGAAAGATATGGCTGTCATGCTGGCGCTAAGTAATCAGTGACCATTTCTGTACAGATCCATTTGTAAAATGCTAAAACAAGGTTCGCGGGTGACACCAAGGGTGTTGCCGAACCAGGTTGTCTCAGAGGGACCATTTGCTTTTTTAGTCACGCAGTTGTCAATGTCACACCCACCCTCCCCTATCCCCTCCTTGCCCCACAATGTGATCATGCTACTGGAAAACTGTAAATCATAAACCTGCTTTGTTGCTTCAGATCAAATGCAAATTTCCTTGAATGATTTTAAATGTACCCTAGTTGTTTCACCCTGTACACTAGAGCAAAAATTTCCCACTGTCTGCTAAACTCTAAAAGGCTGCAGTCATGTTCAGTTGAGTTGCAGGCCCACAGTGTGCTTAGAGATGGGTTGAATTGTCCAGAGGATATCAACAGTCAAAGATAGCGAAGAATGTCATCCTGATGCTGATTCCACTGCAAACTGCCGTTTTTGACCACTGAGTGTGTGAGAACCAAAGCCCCAAGGGAAGAGGTAATTTCATTTACACCCTTTGTGCCACCCCCTGAGGCGTATTCATGTCAATACTGAGCAGTGGTGTGTCTGAAATGTTTTCCGCACTGCCCTTAAGAAAACCATGATTTCAACACTGGGTTCTGACTTCCATTGTAGAGGTGTCAAAAGAAGGGGATAAAATGTGGGTAAGAGGAGATGTGACAACATCCAATTGTGAGACAGGTCCACAATGTTGTTGGACAGAATAGTGGTAAAACATGGTGCCAGTATGACATAATTAACCCATCTTACACATCACATGAACTTCTGAGATCTGTCCTTTCTTACTCATGTGTTTAACAGCTTACTGTTTGAAGTGTTGCTGAGCCAAAGGCTGATGTTGCAGGGTGTCTCACTTTTGTACCATTGCAGGAGGAGGTTGTTGGCACTGTTGAGTCAGATTTCAAAAGGTAGTTAAAAGAAATGACTCCTTAATTGTGTTGCGTAGTGTATTTTATAAAGTATCGGCGATAGGCTGCATCCCGAGAGAATTCCTTTATAACTTTAAATCCAGATGAGGGAAAGTTCCATTTTTTTATTCTTGCTGTAGAGTTTTCGTATGGGTTCTGAATTGCTTCTATTGTGAGAGAATTGATATTGGACTTCTACGTCCAGAGTCATTATTTTTTATTATCTCTGTTTCGTTATTAATAATATTTGACAATTCTCTCCTATTTTCTGTCAACAATTCGTCAGAATATTTTTCTCAAGGCTGAACGTTTCTTTATTGAAACAATGAAAAGTCCAGGTTGGAATATCAGTGATATTAGGAAACGGGTAGATTGCTACTCACCGTAAAGATGACATGTCGAGTTGCAGCCAGGCACAATGAAAAGACTGCTACGCATTTAGCTTTCGGCCGAAGCCTTCATCAGAAAAGAAAACACTCTCTCATTCATACAAGCGAGCACACCTCCAGCATTCATGTCTGCTTTCTCTGGCAACTCTGACCAGAATCCAACTGCTACATTCAGCGGCAATCTTGATTGCAGAGGGGCAGAAGAGTCCGGGTGTGGGGAGAGAAGAGCTCTGTCTGGAGAAGTGTGCAGGGACTAGATGGAGACATGAGAAGACTGCCAGGTACAGTATTAGGAGGCTGTGGGGCAGGGATGTGGGAAGGGGGAGGGGAGCAGAAAAGGGAGGAGCAGGGAAGGGGATTGACAGGTGGGTGTGTTGGCAGAGTGTGGCAAGAAGTGAAGGGGTGGGGACATGAAAGGGGTGACAGAAACTGTTGGCTAGAGGATGTGGGGACAGTAGGTGGAGGGGAGGATCCAGATAGGCTGTGTTGTGAATAGGACTGTTGATATTTTTATAGATATCAGGAATCCAGTATATCAATATTTTAAACAATATCATTATCGGGCCATGATATATCGAAAAAAATATCAATGTATGGGTGGAAAAAATATCGACATACCGGCATATAAAAATATCGGCTGAACATTGTAAATATACTACCAGTTTTAGGTTGTTAAATATTCTGTACATCAACAAGCTAGCAGCCTGCGTATCTCCCTTAGAGCAAGAATTGCAAGAAAACTGTTGCACATTCACGCATGGTGATAACCATTTTGCTTACAATGATAACTGCATGTAAGTGGCGCAGTAAAAGGTGTCCGGTGGGTCCGTCGTCCGATTTTGTCTCGTATCAGATTCGTCCAGAACACTTCATGTCGACTTCCTTGTTTTTCGTTTCTGCCAACACCAGCGACCAGGAGTTGTAGTGTCAAAATTACGTTTTTCTGTTGGTTGCACTGAGTGTAGATTACGTCACCATTTGACTTCACACGTCTCCTCCACAGCAAGACCAATCTTATCATGTAGTCTTTTGTTTATAATTTTCAACAACTGTATTTGAAGAATCCCTATGTGAAGAATAGCACACTATTTCCATTACAAATTATTTGTTAATTCAGAAAAGTATCATTGTCCTTGGCTAAACGCCCAATCCCACTTCCTTTCCTTTAAATACTGTGTAAACTGTGGAATCCATCCCCCCCCCCCCAGTCTCCCCTCCCCCCCCACCTCCCCCCCCCCCCCCTAATCCAATGGTCTTAACATACCTTACTGATTCATCCTGACTTTCCTTTGAAGAGAAGGTATACCAACAAATCCATCACACAGCCAGGGGCACACACATGGCACCCTCCTCTGCCAGCTGGTTTATTGGCCATCTAGATGAATCCTTCCAAGCCTCTCCTTCCAAGCCTCTCAAAACCACAAACCCCCTGGTCTGGTTCAGGTTGATTGATTACATCTTCATGACGTGGAATCATGGCCAAGACACCCTCTTCTCCTTCCTTCAGAACCTGTACACCATCTCTCCCATTCACTTCACATGGTCCACCTTGAACCAGCATGCACATTCCTGGATGTTGACTCTTCCTCTCTGATGGCTCCATCTACACCTCTGTCCACATTAAACCCATCAACCACCAACAGTACCTGCATTTCGATAGCTGTCATTCCTTCGACACCAAAAAATCCCTCCTGTACAGTCTGGCCACTGGAGGGCAGCATATATACTTTGCCTAGTATGATGAGGGTCTCACCACAGCTGTCAGACAGACAGACTAGTCTGCAAAAAGATCTCCCATGCTATTTCCCCACACACCCCCAATTCTCCCACGACACTCAAGAACCATCTACAAAGGAGTGCCCCCTTTGTGGCCCAGTACCACCTTGAGACTGGAACAACTGAACAACAGCCTTTGTCAGGGCCATCCTATTTGTAACCTCTTGCCACAAAGATCACATCCCTGTGGAAGACCCAGGTGCAAGATGTGCCCAATCCACCCACTTCGTATTACACTCTTGTCACCCACCTAAAAAATCAGCCATGTCTTATACTAGCTCTGCTGCTGTCATTGCACACATATTGGTGTGACGACCAACCAGCTGTCCACCAGGATGAAAGGTCACTGACAATCTGTTGCCAAGAACATGGTAGAAAGCCCTACGACACAACAAGCAGCTGAACATAAAATGCTTCATTTTAGTGGCTGCTTCACAACCTGAGTCATCTGGATCCTCCTCTTCATTGTATGCTGACCTGTGGCAACACACCAACTCATCTTCCCACTTCCCTGCTCCTCTCCTTTTTCCTACTCTTCATCCCCCCCCCCCCCCCTACCCCCATGGGTCTGCCCTTAGTCTCACAACATTGTGATTGGCAGCATTCTCCATCTAGTCTGTGCATGTGCCGCCAGGATGTATTGCAGGGAAAGTTTTCATCTGCGTAATTCAGAAAAGTTGGTGGTGTTGGGAAGGATCCATATGGCACAGGCTGTGAAGCAGTCATTGAAATGAAGGGTGTCATGTTTGGCTGCGTGCTCAGCAACAGGATGATTCACTTGTTTCTTGGCCAAATTTTGTCAGTGGCCATTCGTACACATAGACAGCGTGTTGGTGGTCGTTCCCACATAGAATGCAGCACAGTGGTTGCAGCTTAGCTTGTAGATCACGACAGGTTTCACAGCTGGCCCTGCCTTTGATGGGATAGATGATGTTACTGACTGGACTGGACTAGGTGGTGGTGGTGGTTGTGGTGGTGGTGGTGGTGGTAGGAGGATGTATTGGACAAGTCTTGCATGGTTTATTACAGGGGTATGAGCCATGAGGAGGTATGTGGTTGGGAGCAGGGGTTGTTTAAGGATGGACAAGTATATTGTGTAGGTTTGATGGATGGTGGAATATCACTGTGGGACAGGTGGGCAGCACATTTCTCATTTCAGGGCACGACGAGAGTTAGTTGAAAACATGGTGGAGAATGTAGTTCAGTTGCTCCAGTCCTCGGTGATATTGAGTTACGAGGGGATTGCTTCTCTGTGGTGGATGGACGGTGAGATTTTGGGAGGTGGTGGGGAGACTGGAAAGATAAGGCACAGGAGATTTGTTTTTGTAAAAGGTTGGGAGGATAACTACAGCCTGTGAAGGCTTCTTGAAATACACTGGGGGTCTCACTGAAACCAGGTGCTCAAGTCAGTGAATTTTTCCATTTGCAGCCTGTATTGCTATTAGAACAATTCCTCATTCATCTCTAGTCTGATTATATACTTTTCTTACTGCATCGCATACTTGCAGGAGGTCAAATGAAAACTTTGGAGCGTGTTCTCTTATGAAAGAATTCTTTCTCACTAACTCCTCTCTTTCCTGAGAAGGTACTTGGTGTATGTCGTCTGCTGTGTATAGCACAGAACACATGTGAAATCTTACATTTCATTCAATTCCCTCAAACAAGCAAACTACTTAATAACATGTGGAATGGCATCACAGTGTTCTCTTTAAGAATTGCACTACTTTACTTTTTTACTTTTAGGTGCACCAACAACTTATTGAGACAATAATGGACAGTTTACAAAAATGCATTTTCTGATGATGTTAATAATAATAATAATAATAATAATAATAATAATAATAAATAGTAAAAAAAAAATTCTCAGTTTTGCTTCATTTGAAAGTTCGCTGCCTCCTCTTTCATCATTTTCGCGAAAGAAGTTCCCCAGCCAAACAGTGTTTTTATTGATAAACCCATATAAACTTCTACAGTTTTTCTTATCAATATTTCTTCAGGTTACTATATTTTTTTGCCTTCCGATTAATATAAATTCTGCCATTTTTTACTAACAAAAACCCTCAGTAAAACTTGTCCTCAACAGAACTTCCTCAGCTTGAAGTATGCTACAGAGATCACTTAAAAAAAAAGACTTTTCCACTACTGAGAAACTTCTCTAGTTTTATTCATATGAAATCAAGACTATTCTTTGTGTTGGGCAACTTCCTCCACTCTTTTATTGAAACTGAGAACATTCTCGGGTGATGTGTATTCTCTGACTCGCGTGATTCATACAAACCTGAGAATGTTATCTGAAAGTCTAAGATTAAAGTATGTCCTCCATTTTATTCATATGAGCCAGTGGGAAATGGTGTTAATGTACTGGCTCATAACAGTAAACTTGTGCAAATTTCAAAATATTAATTACAATATTATGATATAAAATGCAGTATTGTAATGTAAATGGCATCAGTGAAATGTGTTCTGGAAAAGAGTAATTTTTTTTCAATATTCTTTGCTGCAATAAGTTAGACAAAAGAAAAGTGTGCTGTCTTAATTGATGTAACAATATAGTGTTTACTCATTATTTCCACTCTGCTATTATCTTAAGGATCCCAAGTCTTGCTCTGTGTAATTAACAACTTTGTGACAAATGTTTGTTTGTATACATACTAGAGAAACTGAATCTGAAAACATTGCTTGCATCTTTTGCTTTTGTATTTTTGTTTTCACTTGTTTGACACTGACTGTTTTCATTGAAGAGTTCAGATTTCTTCTATCCTGCTCAGTTTACTGGTAAAGCACCCACTGCAGGTGAGAAAAGGAGGATGGAGTACTGAATTATGTCCAGTCAATGTAATATGTCTGAGATTGTATTTAACTGTCACAATTATTTTTGTATGTTCATGGCTTGAACTAAAAAAATGTAAAGCCAAAAATGTAAAAAATCAACTAATACATTAGACGTGCACTGCACTAATCTAATAGAAAACTTCACACTCGATAAACATCACTCGTTTCATTTTACTTTCTATTGTATATTTGCAATTCCAGAAAATACTTTATTTTATTCACTTCTGTACATTAAAACTATACTGCTGCAGCTTTTACACAGCAGTCTGTTGTTGCATTATTTTTACAGAACAGTCCTACCTGGATGCTGGTGATCTCGTAATAATAATACAGGACCTAGAATGAAAATCTGAAGAGTCCTTGGCTTTGCGATTACATACATTTGTGTAGAGAATGAAGAACATTTTTGAGGTAAGTTAACTTTTTTATTGTTATTATATATGTTGCTTCTTTGTGCTTTGGTCCATTTTTAATCTTTTAAAGATTGAACTCGCAAGGTTAGGTACCCAGTGGTGGGATCGACCTCATGAAACTGTCTGTATGACTATGTAGGTCAAGAACCCAAGGTATCAGATACTGCAGCCATTCGGTCTGGTCCGCATTTTCAAGTGATTACGGAAAAAAAAATTGGAATTTTGTGTGATGTTTAATAGTGTTAAAAAAAGGTGTGTTACATAGACTGGTTAGATAGTGTAATTGATAGGGAAGGGCATCACATGCAGGGGGTTATGGGTGGAATCTTGTTAGGTGCATTAATTCTTTTAAAATTTAATTATCTTTATAGAACTGACTTTGATCGCAGTTTTTATTCAATTAATTGATTTAAATGTAATTTTTTATTTCCAGTCCTTTCGCACATTATTTTAATTGTAATACCAACTTCTTCATTTTCTGTCATTTTTCTTCTTATCATTCTTTTCCCATTTGAAATTTTTGTTCATGTGTTTTTAATTAATTTTATATACTAATTTTGGTATATATTTTTTGTTTTTATCATCTTCTTTTTTCCACCAGATTATTGCATTCATAAATCGATTCCTCATTTTTCTTGAATTTCATTTTACTTAGAAACAAGTCTTTCATTTAAATCCTCATCTGCGTTATTTTGTCCATAGTGCAATAGGAATTTAGGCTATGTTTTAAATGTTTCTATGACAATTACCATGCAAAAAAATTACACATCATGTAATGAAAAATACATTTTTCTCACCATTACACACTTGGTATAAATAGATTATTTCGTCTCTTGTTTTTTTGATCGATAGATTGGAATTTCCAAGTAATCAAACATTGTAATAGATATAATTTAATAGATGTAATTTAGTAATATTCACAAAAATTCAGAGTGGAAAAAGAGTGATTACCATAAAACACCCCCCCCCCATGAACCATGGACCTTGCCGTTGGTGGGGAGGCTTGCGTGCCTCAGCGATACAAATAGCCGTACCGTAGGTGCAACCACAACGGAGGGGTATCTGTTGAGAGGCCAGACAAACATGTGGTTCCTGAAGAGGGGCAGCAGCCTTTTCAGTAGTTGTAAGGGCAACAGTCTGGATGATTGACTGATCTGGCCTTGTAACAGTAGTCAAAACGGCCTTGCTGTGCTGGTACTGCGAACGGCTGAAAGCAAGGGGAAACTACGGCCGTTATTTTTCCCGAGGGCATGCAGCTTTACTGTATGATTAAATGATGATGGCGTCCTCTTGGGTAAAATATTCCGGAGGTAAAATAGTCCCCCATTCGGATCTCCGGGCGGGGACTACTCAGGAGGATGTCGTTATCAGGAGAAAGAAAACTGGCGTTCTACGGATCGGAGCGTGGAATGTCAGATCCCTTAATCGGGCAGGTAGGTTAGAAAATTTAAAAAGGGAAATGGATAGGTTGAAGTTAGATATAGTGGGAATTAGTGAAGTTCGGTGGCAGGAGGAACAAGACTTCTGGTCAGGTGACTACAGGGTTATAAACACAAAATCAAATAGGGGTAATGCAGGAGTAGGTTTAATAATGAATAGGAAAATAGGAATGCGGGTAAGCTACTACAAACAGCATAGTGAACGCATTATTGTGGCCAAGATAGATACGAACACCACACCTACTACAGTAGTACGAGTTTATGTGCCAACTAGCTCTGCAGATGACGAAGAAATTGAAGAAATGTATGATGAAATAAAAGAAATTATTCAGATAGTGAAGGGAGACGAAAATTTAATAGTCATGGGTGACTGGAATTCGAGTGTAGGAAAAGGGAGAGAAGGAAACATAGTCGGTGAATATGGATTGGGGCTAAGAAATGAAAGAGGTAGCCGCCTGGTAGAATTTTGCACAGAGCACAACATAATCATAGCTAACACTTGGTTTAAGAATCATGAAAGAATGTTGTATACATGGAAGAACCCTGGAGATACTAAAAGGTATCAGATAGATTATATAATGGTAAGACAGAGATTTAGGAACGAGGTATTAAATTGTAAGACATTTCCAGGGGCAGATGTGGACTCTGACCACAATCTATTGGTTATGACCTGTAGATTAAAACTGAAGAAACTGCAAAAAGGTGGGAATTTAAGGAGATGGGACCTGGATAAACTGAAAGAACCAGAGGTTGTACAGAGTTTCAGGGAGAGCATAAGGGAGCAATTGACAGGAATGGGGGAAAGAAATACGGTAGAAGAAGAATTGGTAGCTTTGAGGGATGAAGTAGTGAAGGCAGCAGAGGATCAAGTAGGTAAAAAGACGAGGGCTGGTAGAAATCCTTGGGTAACAGAAGAAATATTGAATTTAATTGATGAAAGGAGAAAATATAAAAATGCAGTAAATGAAGCAGGCAAAAAGGAATACAAACGTCTCAAAAATGAGATCGACAGGAAGTGCAAAATGGCTAAGCAGGGATGGCTAGAGGACAAATGTAAGGATGTAGAGGCTTATCTCTCTAGGGGTAAGATAGATACTGCCTACAGGAAAATTAGAGACCTTTGGAGATAAGAGAACGACTTGTATGAATATCAAGAGCTCAGATGGAAACCCAGTTCTAAGCAAAGAAGGGAAAGCAGAAAGGTGGAAGGAGTATATAGAGGGTCTATACAAGGGCGATGTGCTTGAGGACAATATTATGGAAATGGAAGAGGATGTAGATGAAGATGAAATGGGAGATACGATACTGCGTGAAGAGTTTGATAGAGCACTGAAAGACCTGAGTCGAAACAAGGCCCCCGGAGTAGACAACATTCCATTGGAACTACTGACGGCCTTGGGAGAGCCAGTCCTGACAAAACTCTACCATCTGGTGAGCAAGATGTATGAAACAGGCGAAATATCCTCAGACTTCAAGAAGAATATAATAATTCCAATCCCAAAGAAAGGAGGTGTTGACAGATGTGAAAATTACCGAACTATCAGCTTAATAAGTCACAGCTGCAAAATACTAACACGAATTCTTTACAGACGAATGGAAAAACTAGTAGAAGCCAACCTCAGGGAAGATCAGTTTGGATTCCGTAGAAACACTGGAACACGTGAGACAATACTGACCTTACGACTTATCTTAGAAGAAAGATTAAGGAAAGGCAAACCTACGTTTCTAGCATTTGTAGACTTAGAGAAAGCTTTTGACAATGTTGACTGGAATACTCTCTTTCAAATTCTAAAGGTGGCAGGGGTAAAATACAGGGAGCGAAAGGCTATTTACTATTTGTATAAGAGTCGAGGGACATGAAAGGGAAGCAGTGGTTGGGAAGGGAGTAAGACAGGGTTGTAGCCTCTCCCCGATGTTGTTCAATCTGTATATTGAGCAAGCAGTAAAGGAAACAAAAGAAAAATTCGGAGTAGGTATTAAAATCCATGGAGAAGAAATAAAAACTTTGAGGTTTGCCGATGACATTGTAATTCTGTCAGAGACAGCAAAGGACTTGGAAGAGCAGTTGAATGGAATGGACAGTGTCTTGAAAGGAGGATATGAGATGAACATCAACAAAAGCAAAACGAGGATAATGGAATGTAGTCGAATTAAGTCAGGTGATGCTGAGGGAATTAGATTAGGAAATGAGACTCTTAAAGTAGTAAAGGAGTTTTGCTATTTGCGGAGCAAAATAACTGATGATGGTCAAAGTAGAGAGGATATAAAATGTAGACTGGCAATGGCAAGGAAAGCGTTTCTGAAGAAGAGAAATTTATTAACATCGAGTATAGATTTAAGTGTCAGGAAGTCATTTCTGAAAGTATTTGTGTGGTGTGTAGCCATGTATGGAAGTGAAACATGGACGATAAATAGTTTGGACAAGAAGAGAATAGAAGCATTCGAAATGTGGTGCTACAGAAGAATGCTGAAGATTAGATGGGTAGATCACATAACTAATGAGGAAGTATTGAACAGGATTGGGGAGAAGAGAAGTTTGTGGCACAACTTGACCAGAAGACGGGATCGGTTGGTAGGACATGTTCTGAGGCATCAAGGGATTACCAATTTAGTATTGGAAGGCAGCGTGGAGGGTAAAAATCGTAGAGGGAGACCAAGAGATGAATACACTAAGCAGATTCAGAAGGATGTAGATTGCAGTAGGTACTGGGAGATGAAGAAGCTTGCACAGGATAAAGTAGCATGGAGAGCTGCATCAAACCAGTCTCAGGACTGAAGACCACAACAACAAACAACATCATAAAACAACTTCTTTAATGCTGTTGAGCATCACACAGAATTTACAAATCTTTTTTCATCCATTAATCACAAACGAGGGTCCGCCAATGTGAGTGGCTTGTAGGATGTGATACCTGGTATCATGGGTGCAGGGTGTGATACCTGGGATCTTAACCTACATCACCTTATATATGGTTTCAAAAAGTTGATGCCACCATTGGGGACCTATCGTTATCAGCAAATTTAGCTCTAAAACTGTGATTTGTTTGTACTTACCAAGTTTATTAGTTTTGTTGCTCTACTCATTTAACATATATCATTAAGTGGTTGTTTCATCTTAGATTTTGAACATGTTCTGTCTGTGATTTTGTTTGCCGAGTTCCTGGAAAAACACTAAAAGTATCTGCCCTAATGATAATTGTGAGGTTTGATTCTGGTGTTTTCAGAGCTTTTTGCAACAGAAATTATAAATGATTGTGACTGATTCAGTAGGATAATTGAGAGAGCAGCATGAAAAACTTGCAGAAGACACAAACACCCACCAGATGCAGACCGCAGGAAGGTTAGCCAACTTTTGGACAAATGGATAGTAGGAATATCAAGCATTCTGATGAGATGATTGAGAAATAATTTGTCGTGATGGATTCAGCACTACAGTCCAAATTAAACAAAATTTGAAAAGTAGTAAAATGCAAGACACTGAAATAGTGAACAGTGTAGTGTATTGAAGAAGTTATGTTTCGGCAGTATATTGAGTGGCAGAGCTGACATAAGGTTTCAATTGTACATTTCTTTACAGAGTGCAAGTAAATTAATAGAGTATAAGTTTAGCATTCATAAACAAAAAAATGACTGTAATTTACACAAGACTAGATAGCCATTTTGGGTTTGGGCATTTCATAAATAGTATCTGTACAGTGAAATCTAATAATCACTTTTCATTCAATATGTTCACAACCCTAAGATATTTGAGATGTTTAAAAAGCCAGTGAAACTTTTCCACTCTGTAGACTCTAAAATCGTACTAGAAACTATTATTATTCCTTATTTTACAATGTATTTGCATATGCTGGTGAGATTATAATGTAGGCTATACATGTTATATGATGGGAGCGATCTGTCAATTTAATGGAAAGAAATTTCTTTGGGAGCCAAGATCACTAAAAACTATTTATTTCTCGATGACTGATTTCTTCAGAAGTTTGCTGTCATCTGATCTGAGTTCCTGCTTCATGTTTACACATATGACATTTCACTTCAACGAACGCATTTGTTGCTATGTGTATTTTTTTTTTTTGCCTTCTTGTTATTGACAGACCAATGTTGTTATGTTGGATTAAGAGTATAATGTGTTCTTGCTGCATTTTTGATATGTATGCATTTTTGAATTTCCAGAGATCTGAAGATGAAAACAAGTTTTTGTCGAAATGAGTCATCTTGAAATAAATAATGTTTAACAATCATAGGTTCAGAAGAAATTTCTTTCCATTGAGATCATAATAATTTATTTTTGTTATAAATAAAAAAGAATTCTGTATTTTAAAAGAGGTGCAACTTTTCCTATATTATACGTCAAATTTAATTTTCACTCTTCATTTGTGCCTATTTGCTGATGGTCTCCCTCTTTGATTCCTTCCAGTTTGTTCCAGTTCCATGATCTGTTGTGATAGTCGCTCCACTTACTTCTTCTGCAGTCAAACTTGTTACATCCATTTTCTTCCTGATGGCTTCATTTCTGGCACTTTCTCACCTGGATAGCTCTGCAAACAGTGTCCAAAAATCCATCTCATTTGTAATCAATCTTCCAGTAATGGGTTCGAATTGTCCTTACTTCTGTTCAACATGTCATGATGCATCTAATAATTGTTTTGAGTGTGTTTTCTTTTTGTTTCCATTCTAATTCGTTGATCCCATAAAATACTATTTAATGTCCCAATAGTGAATTTCTGGCATTTATCCTGGAGTTAATTTCTTTATCTTGTTTACCATCTTGTGTAATCTTTACTTTTAGATATTTGTACTCTTCAGTGTGTGTAATCATTCTGATCCCTTCTTCCAGTGTCAAATCTTGATTTGTTCCTTCTGTTACCATTAGTTTGTTGTATTCGTATTGACATGGTGGTCAAATTTTGTATACTCCTCTATTGTTTTCCTGGTATTATATTCAACATTTTTATCTTGTGCGAAAGTTAACTTTTAGAATCTACCGGATATTTATAATGAAACTTTCTCTATTTAACATGCTATAGCAAGGAAACTAATTACCGTAAAAGGACCAAACTTGGTAGCATCAGCGTCAAGGACATGGGGAAGAGAAATATTGCAGAGTCAATTCAGTTTAAACACTTTTAATGTGCTCTACCGTACTTCACACCATTACATACCCGTACCATTACTGCTACAAAATGGGCTGAATACGGTGCCCATCAGTGTCCAGAAGAGTCCAAAAGTACAGGATTGCATTCTTCACCGCAGAACGAAGCTTGTCCGTAGGTATGCTGGCTACTTCTCTTGATATGCTTCGCTTCAGATTAGCACTTGTGAATGTTCCCCTGGTAAACCCTGTCCTTCAGATGGCTCCACAACCAGAAATCACAGGGAGTGAGATTAGGAGATTGTGGCAGCCAAGCATTTGGAAACGACCAGCTGATAATTCGATCATTTCCAAATGTGTTTCAAAGAAGCAGGTGAACTTCATGAGCAGTGTGCGGTGGGTCCCCATCTTACATGAAAACTATTGAATTCAATGCGTCTGTCTCCAGTAGGGTGGGTATGACACGCTGGTGAAGCATATTACAGTAATGCTGGTCCTTGAGTGCCAACCTCTTCAAAAAAGAATGGGCCTACGATGAACGTAGCCGTGAAGCCACATCATACCATGACACATTCACCATACAGAGGAACATCATGCACAGTGACTGGAGGTGGTTATCCACTCACTTGCCAGTTCTGTTTGTTCATTGCACCTCCTCACTTCAATCCTTGTGAGAAAGTGGAAAGCTAAGTCAACGTGAAGTTGTGCATCCTATGGTGTGGTGCAAGATGCTGTACGAT
This sequence comes from Schistocerca serialis cubense, assembly GCF_023864345.2. NCBI lineage: Eukaryota > Metazoa > Arthropoda > Insecta > Orthoptera > Acrididae > Schistocerca > Schistocerca serialis. Next base: position 624,643,872 of record NC_064641.1, on the reverse strand, counting down.
ATGGATTTTGTACGGATACCATTTGAGAATGGTTCGAAGCGCCTTCCATTCTGTTGTGAACAGCATGCGAATGCCTGACAGTCGGGAAGTGGACGCAGCGTTGTCTGCCATAGCAACAGAAATTTCATCAATTACCTGTAGCGCAACCGGTCGTCGGCCTCTTCCTGGAGCAACGCCCATTTCTGCAGGTGATTCGAACTTCACCATCATGCTCCGCACAGAAGGCGGATAAAGAGGACCCTTCCATAATCCTGTCAGTTGGCGATATTATCGAAGCGCAGGTGTAGCAGTACTGTTGTTTTGATAATAGAGCTTCACCAATAAGGCTCTTTTTGTCCAAACTCATTATGACACGTTAACCAGTGCACTGTGACTGGTCAGGTGTGTGAGACTATGAATCACAATGATTGACCACAGGTCCTGGTGGCCATAGTTGGAACTAGACGGTGGTGCTGTGAAGCACGGAAATCATGCACCCAATACTCTGGACATTAATGCCATCAAGTTTGGTACTCGTATGGTAATTCGTTTATGTAATATACCATGTTAAATAGGGAAAGTTTAATTATAATCACCCGGTATATAGTACCATCATTGATTGGGATTCCCATGTTCTTACATTTTTACTTTCAGTTTTCCATTGCTTTCTCTGTGTATACATTATGCAACACACTCTTAAAGAGGCACTTTCTTGAAACCCTGCTGTGGTCTGCCATTGCATGCAGAAGTTCGAAATTTCACTTAAAGATCCCTACAACCCTGTTCTGTAATAGTGCAAAAGTGTGGTACCTTGCATGTCAGCCTCAGGCCCAGCGATACTGCACTCTCTTTATATAGTAACAAGGCTGCAATTTTTGCTGTACTATACATTGGTAACCAGTAGGGACCATTTGGAATCATTCAACGAAACTTGGATGTGATGTAAAGCACCAATGGGTGTCATGCTTTTTCAGCCTTTCTGTGAAGTGATACTTGAATAAAATGGTAAAGGTACCCTCTAAGAACCCTCAGTTCGATGACATTGTTTATTCTACTCCCTCACCTTTGTTGAGCACTTTAAAAATTTACCTGTACAGAGACAGCTACTTAATGATTATCAATTACCGGCCAGAGGCATGCATCAAGCCTGCATGGCCTGCCTGGGACTGCAGCCATGACTGACTGGTGAGCCTCGACTTGCACTGCCTTGTCAGCCGGGCGAACCGCACCGGGTCTCGCAGGACCGAGAGGTACCCCGCCAGACCCCAAGTCCGCCCGGGCACCCATGTGGCTCGGTGGCTCGGCTGCTTGTCACGTTATGCACCCAGTAGGCACTGTTGTGTGCACAGAACAAAATCTCTACAGCTCGTATGCAAACAGATTTTTACTTCGCAAAGTATTTACCAACATAGCTCTTAATCTCCAGTCTTACATTAAAATAACTGATGGCTGTAACATCAGTAACAAGAAGGATACTTAAATCTCCATCATTGCTTGTAATTGTTAAATCGACTTATTTACGTGCGTGTAAAAACCTCTATACCGACTTGTGTTGTGGTCTTCAGTCCATGCAGCTTTCCATGCTACTCTATCCTGTGCAAGCTTCTTCATCTCCCAGTACCTACTACAAACTACATCCTTCTGAATCTGCTTAGTGTATTTATCTCTTGGTTTCCCTCTAAAATTTTTACCCACCACGCTGCCCTCCAATACTAAATTGGTGATGCCTTGATGCCTCAGAACATGTCGTACTAACTGATCCCTTCTAGTCAAATTGTGCCACAAACTCCTCTTCTCCCTAATTCTATTCAATACTTTCTCATTAGTTATGTAATCTACCCATCTAATCTTCAGTATTTTTCTGTAGCACCACATTTCGAAAGCTTCTAGTCTCTTCTTGTCCGAACTATTTATCGTCCATGTTTCACTTCCATACATGGCCACACCCTATACAAATACTTTCAGAAATGACTTCCTGACACTTAAATCTATACTCGATGTTAACAAATTTCACTTCTTCAGAAACGCTTTCCTTGCCATTGCCAGTCTACATTTTATATCCTCTCTACTTTGACCATCATCAGTTATTTTGCGCCCCAAATAGCAAAACTCATTTACTACTTTAAGCGTCTCATTTCCTAATCTGATTCCCGCAGCATCACCTGATTTAATTCAACTACATTCCATTATCCTCATTTTGCTTTTTTTGATGTTCATCTTATGTCCTTCTTTCAAGACACTGTCCATTCCATTCAGCTGCTCTTCCAGGTCCTTTGCTGTCTCTGGCAGAATTACAATGTTATTGGCGAACCTCAAAGTTTTTATTTCTTCTCCATGGATTTTAATTCCTACTCCGAATTTATCTTTTGTTTCCTTCACTGTATGCTCAGTATACAGACTGAATAACATCGGCAATAGGCTACAACCCTGTCTCACTCCCTTCCCAACCACTGCTTCCCTTTCATGCCCCTCGACTCTTATAATTGCCATCTGGTTTCTGTACAAATTTGTAAATAGCCTTTTGCTCCCTGTATTTTATCCCTGCCACCTTCAGAATTTGAAAGAGAGTATTACAGTCAACATTGTCAAAAGCTTTCTCTGTGTCTACAAATGCTAGAAACGTAGGTCTGCCTTCCTTAATCTATTTTCCAAGATAAGTCGTAGGGTCAGTATTGCCTCACATGTTCCAACATTTCTACAGAATCCAAACTGATCTTCCCCGAGGTCAGCTTCTACCAGTTTTTCCATTCGTCTGTAAAGAATTCATGTTAGTATTTTGTAGTTCTGGCTTACTAAACTGATAATTCGGTAATTTTCACATCTGTCAACACTTGCTTTCTTTGGGATTGGAATTATTATATTCTTCTTGAAGTCTGAGAATATTTCGCCTGTCTCATACATCTTGCTCACCAGATGGTAGAGTTTTGTCAGGGCTGGCTCTCCCAAGGCTATCAGTAGTTCTAATGGGATGTTGTCTACTCCCGGGTCCTTGTTTCGGTGTAGGTCTTTCAGTGCTCGGTCAAACTCTTCACCAGTATCATATCTCCCATTTCATCTACATCCTCTTCCATTTCCACAATATTGTCCTCAAGTACATCACCCTTGTACAGACCCTCTATATACTCCTTCTGCCTTTCTGCTTTCTCTTCTTTGCTTGGAACTGGGTTTCCATCTGAGGTCTTGATATTCATACAAGTGGTTCTTTTTTCTGCAAAAGTCTCTTTCATTTTCCTGTAGGCAGTATCAATCTTACCCCTAGTGAGATATACCTCTACATCCTTACATTTGTCCTCTATACCTTATGATGCTGTTAAGTTTGTTAAAGGTTTCCTTGCTAATTACTGAATTTTTGTAGTACTGTATGAGGAAATGGCAAGTATTTAAAAGTTTTTCTTGACACACACTGAAGTCAGAAGATCATATCATGGCAGAACTATTTTCACATTGCACAGTCTTTCTCCATTTTGAAGGCATCAGTGCTGAGGCTTCGTTCTCTGTATTACATTTTGCAAATAATACATCATTCCAGTACACAGGACAAATATGTTATATCCCGTAGCTGTTATTAAATTTGGCACATTGTTCACATTAATTTATGTCTTTTTCACTATTGTATGATCAAATGTTGAAGATGTCAGTACTGATAAAATATTTACTTAGCATAGGTAATTAACATCGCATTTTACCTTGTGGTACAGCACATCTGCAACTTGGTGCGACTTAAATTTTCTCTTATTCCGTTTTCAAGAGTTGCTTTACATGACGTACCTGTGTCATTAGAAATAACGCAAGCAAATACTTTGACTTTATTTCCTCTTTTTCACTTTAGAGGTTTCGAGCACTTGCATTAAGTATTGCTGCTGCCCACAAGTGTCGACAATATTGAGGCACACTATCTTCTTTAAATGCGATCTCTTATCCAGTTATGGTTGTTTAAAATATTTAACAAAAACATAAATTTCATATATAAATGTGTTGTTTTACTTATGTGATAGTGCTTACCTTACTGTCTGTGGCATTCTCAGTGCAGTGTTTCTGTAGCTGGCAGACCCATGGCACAAGCAACTGCAGTGTCGAATCACTGTCAGCTTAACCGAGCGAGGTGGCGCAGTGGTTAGACACTGGACTCGCATTCGGAAGGACGACGGTTCAATCCCGCGTCCGGCCATCCTGATTTAGGTTTTCCGTGATTTCCCTAAATCACTCCAGGCAAATGCCGGGATGGTTCCTCTGAAAGGGCACGGCCGACTTCCTTCCCCATCCTTCCCTAATCCGATGAGACCGATGACCACGCTGTCTGGTCTCCTTCCCCAAACCAACCAACCAACTGTCAGCTTACCTTGACGTCCCCTTCAAATACTTCAAGAAAATAAATCACCACCACCTGTTAGTACCAGTTCCCAAACAAGTGTATTTTTCTGAATTCATGTTAATCTTCAGCAGTTTGATCAAGCTGCATAAACATGGATTTTAGCATGGCACACAGAGTATTTCAGTGAGTCTCAATGTGCTGCTTCGTGGTAAACTGCAACCATGAGACTTTCACATGGCCACTCCTTTCTAAATAAGTTACGGCATGTTTCATTGATTTCAGTGATGGGTGAACATTATGACAGTATTCTTGCAACCATTTTTCCTCAAGCATATAGGATAGAACAGTGCTGAAGGAGTGGTTGTTGTATGGAAGGCAACAACAGTTCTTTAGGGAATTTTTCATATTTGCCCCCTGACCAGTAACAAATGTAATGTTCAAGAGATGGCTCGTAAATACCCCTTACATGCTTATGTTAGTTAAATTTCATCCTGTACATTTGTAGCAGTTTTTTCCAACAAACAGAAACCAATTTTTGTACTGCAACTCCAATATTGATTGCATAATAAGAGTAAACTAATGCCTTTTAGTGTATGTGTCTGTCCATGTGTCAGTTTATTTGCACAGGCATCATCCTCCATATACTGCAACACTTGGGGGACCACAGCCACATGATATTTGTCTGCTATTTCTTTCTCATGGCGAGAAATCATTGGTGTCAGTGAAAAATGTAGATAGCATTTTCCTGCCTTTTCGATTAAGGGCCACTGATCTCTTGGGCACATTGTTACATACTTCTCCAGGGCACTGGATTTTGCTGACTCCAGAAGGTTGCCACTGTTATTGGTCTGACTGTTAGAAGCTTAGCAGTTATTCAACTGTCACAACATGGCCCATGAGTTTTCCTGCATGTGACAGCAAGTTCTAGTTGCTTTCAGTATGGCGAAGGAGTAGACAACTGACATGCTTTCAGTATGGTGGAGGAGTAGACCGCTGAGAATATCAAAAACTTATAAAATTGTACCACAAATGACCTGGTTTATGGAAAATCACCCAGGAACATTACAGGAAGAAGAAAATAAAAAGTAGGGTGTACAAAGAGATTGTTCAAACATTTCTAGACGATATGGAACTGTGGAAAAAAGTGTAATAAAAACCTAACAACAAAATTCAGGATAAAGTTTCATAAAAGAGCTCAGAGAGGTAGAGGCTACAGAAAGAAGTGTAAAAAAGAAAGGATGAATTGTATAAACCAAAAAAAGTTGCTTGTATTTATGTTCATTATTGTATTGCACGTTACTGTGTTACACCCCTTATTTTACATTAAGATATATTTTTATTTTCAAAGGCCCAAGAACAAACTCTTCCTGACACATCAAAACTTCACCATTCTCAGAAGATTGCTGGTAATTCAGAAAGCTATCTGCTAATATGTGGCCAGTCATTCTCACTTTGCCAGCTCTGTCCGTTTCCCTTTGCGCTGACGCCTATTGACACTTGGACTCAGCTAGGTACTTGACCAAGCTGCGGGCCTTGACGAAGCATCGTGGCTCGTGCACTCTGTTCCCAGTACAGATGAACTCAACTGTCCATGGTGTGGGCAGCAGATTTTAGCGGTTGGCGGCAGGCAGTCTCGGGCAGGCAAATGTATCGCATTGCACGGCTCTGGTGTTGGCATGATGGACATTCCTTTCAACACCCCTTAGATTTTGCATGTGGTCAGCAGGTACAAATTCAGTGACATAGCATCACTTAGCTCCATGATATCGAAAGATATGGCTGTCATGCTGGCGCTAAGTAATCAGTGACCATTTCTGTACAGATCCATTTGTAAAATGCTAAAACAAGGTTCGCGGGTGACACCAAGGGTGTTGCCGAACCAGGTTGTCTCAGAGGGACCATTTGCTTTTTTAGTCACGCAGTTGTCAATGTCACACCCACCCTCCCCTATCCCCTCCTTGCCCCACAATGTGATCATGCTACTGGAAAACTGTAAATCATAAACCTGCTTTGTTGCTTCAGATCAAATGCAAATTTCCTTGAATGATTTTAAATGTACCCTAGTTGTTTCACCCTGTACACTAGAGCAAAAATTTCCCACTGTCTGCTAAACTCTAAAAGGCTGCAGTCATGTTCAGTTGAGTTGCAGGCCCACAATGTGCTTAGAGATGGGTTGAATCGTCCAGAGGATATCAACAGTCAAAGATAGCGAAGAATGTCATCCTGATGCTGATTCCACTGCAAACTGCCGTTTTTGACCACTGAGTGTGTGAGAACCAAAGCCCCACGGGAAGAGGTAATTTCATTTACACCCTTTGTGCCACCCCCTGAGGCGTATTCATGTCAATACTGAGCAGTGGTGTGTCTGAAATGTTTTCCGCACTGCCCTTAAGAAAACCATGATTTCAACACTGGGTTCTGACTTCCATTGTAGAGGTGTCAAAAGAAGGGGATAAAATGTGGGTAAGAGGAGATGTGACAACATCCAATTGTGAGACAGGTCCACAATGTTGTTGGACAGAATAGTGGTAAAACATGGTGCCAGTATGACATAATTAACCCATCTTACACATCACATGAACTTCTGAGATCTGTCCTTTTTTACTCATGTGTTTAACAGCTTACTATTTGAAGTGTTGCTGAGCCAAAGGCTGATGTTGCAGGGTGTCTCACTTTTGTACCATTGCAGGAGGAGGTGGTTGGCACTGTTGAGTCAGATTTCAAAGGTAGTTAGAAAAAATGACACCTTAATTGTGTTGCGTAGTGTATTTTATAAAGTATCGGCGATAGGCTGCATCCCGAGAGAATTCCTTTATAACTTTAAATCCAGATGAGGGAAAGTTCCATTTTTTTATTCTTGCTGTAGAGTTTTCGTATGGGTTCTGAATTGCTTCTATTGTGAGAGAATTGATATTGGACTTCTACGTCCAGAGTCATTATTTTTTATTATCTCTGTTTCGTTATTAATAATATTTGACAATTCTCTCCTATTTTCTGTCAACAATTCGTCAGAATATTTTTCTCAAGGCTGAACGTTTCTTTATTGAAACAATGAAAAGTCCAGGTTGGAATATCAGTGATATTAGGAAACGGGTAGATTGCTACTCACCGTAAAGATGACATGTCGAGTTGCAGCCAGGCACAATGAAAAGACTGCTACGCATTTAGCTTTCGGCCGAAGCCTTCATCAGAAAAGAAAACACTCTCTCATTCATACAAGCGAGCACACCTCCAGCATTCATGTCTGCTTTCTCTGGCAACTCTGACCAGAATCCAACTGCTACATTCAGCGGCAATCTTGATTGCAGAGGGGCAGAAGAGTCCGGGTGTGGGGAGAGAAGAGCTCTGTCTGGAGAAGTGTGCAGGGACTAGATGGAGACATGAGAAGACTGCCAGGTACAGTATTAGGAGGCTGTGGGGCAGGGATGTGGGAAGGGGGAGGGGAGCAGAAAAGGGAGGAGCAGGGAAGGGGATTGACAGGTGGGTGTGTTGGCAGAGTGTGGCAAGAAGTGAAGGGGTGGGGACATGAAAGGGGTGACAGAAACTGTTGGCTAGAGGATGTGGGGACAGTAGGTGGAGGGGAGGATCCAGATAGGCTGTGTTGTGAATAGGACTGTTGATATTTTTATAGATATCAGGAATCCAGTATATCAATATTTTAAACAATATCATTATCGGGCCATGATATATCGAAAAAAATATCAATGTATGGGTGGAAAAAATATCGACATACCGGCATATAAAAATATCGGCTGAACATTGTAAATATACTACCAGTTTTAGGTTGTTAAATATTCTGTACATCAACAAGCTAGCAGCCTGCGTATCTCCCTTAGAGCAAGAATTGCAAGAAAACTGTTGCACATTCACGCATGGTGATAACCATTTTGCTTACAATGATAACTGCATGTAAGTGGCGCAGTAAAAGGTGTCCGGTGGGTCCGTCGTCCGATTTTGTCTCGTATCAGATTCGTCCAGAACACTTCATGTCGACTTCCTTGTTTTTCGTTTCTGCCAACACCAGCGACCAGGAGTTGTAGTGTCAAAATTACGTTTTTCTGTTGGTTGCACTGAGTGTAGATTACGTCACCATTTGACTTCACACGTCTCCTCCACAGCAAGACCAATCTTATCATGTAGTCTTTTGTTTATAATTTTCAACAACTGTATTTGAAGAATCCCTATGTGAAGAATAGCACCCCCCCCCCCCCCCCCCTCCGCCACACCCACATCCAATGGTCTTAACATACCATACTGATTCATCCTGACTTTCCTTTGAAGAGAAGGTATACCAACAAATCCATCACACAGCCAGGGGCACACACATGGCACCCTCCTCTGCCAGCTGGTTTATTGGCCATCTAGATGAATCCTTCCAAGCCTCTCCTTCCAAGCCTCTCAAAACCACAAACCCCCTGGTCTGGTTCAGGTTGATTGATTACATCTTCATGACCTGGAATCATGGCCAAGACACCCTATTCTCCTTCCTTCAGAACCTGTACACCATCTCTCCCATTCACTTCACATGGTCCACCTTGAACCAGCATGCACATTCCTGGATGTTGACTCTTCCTCTCTGATGGCTCCATCTACACCTCTGTCCACATTAAACCCATCAACCACCAACAGTACGTGCATTTCGATAGCTGTCATCCCTTCGACACCTAAAAGTCCCTCCTGTGCAGTCTGGCCACTGGAGGGCAGCATATATACTTTGCCTAGTATGATGAGGGTCTCACTACAGCTGTCAGACAGACAGACAGACTAGTCTGCAAAAAGATCTCCCATGCTATTTCCCCACACACCCCCAATTCTCCCACGACACTCAAGAACCATCTACAAAGGAGTGCCCCCTTTGTGACCCAGTACCACCTTGAGACTGGAACAACTGAACAACAGCCTTTGTCAGGGCCATCCTATTTGTAACCTCTTGCCACAAAGATCACATCCCTGTGGAAGACCCAGGTGCAAGATGTGCCCAATCCACCCACTTCGTATTACACTCTTGTCACCCACCTAAAAAATCAGCCATGTCTTATACTAGCTCTGCTGCTGTCATTGCACACATATTGGTGTGACGACCAACCAGCTGTCCACCAGGATGAAAGGTCACTGACAATCTGTTGCCAAGAACATGGTAGAAAGCCCTACGACACAACAAGCAGCTGAACATAAAATGCTTCATTTTAGTGGCTGCTTCACAACCTGAGTCATCTGGATCCTCCTCTTCATTGTATGCTGACCTGTGGCAACACACCAACTCATCTTCCCACTTCCCTGCTCCTCTCCTTTTTCCTACTCCTCATCCCCCCCCTCCCCCCTACCCCCATATGTCTGCCCTCGGTCTCACAACATTGTGCTTGTCAGCATTCTCCATCTAGTCTGTGCATGTGGCACCAGGCAGCACAATTTCCCCCCCCCCCCCCTTCCCCCCCCCCCAACCCCCATCGGTACTCTGCTATCCCACATCCACCGACTCCGGATTGCCACTCAATGTGGCATTGGCATTCTGGCCTGACCTCCCAGATATGGTGGTCATGTCTACTTACTTTTGTGAATGTGTGTTCTTTTCTTCTTTTCCGGACTAGGCTTTGTCCAGAAGCTAAATGTGTAACAATCTTCTTGTTGTGTCTGTCTGCAACTTGATTTGTCATCTTTACAATAGAAATCTATTCTTTTCCTAATATTGTTCACCAGAATACTTAATTTTTGTGTTTTGTTAGAATTTTTTGTCAATATTGTCGTTATTCTCAATGCCTATGAGCTGATTTTTCCTCTAATAAGGTTATTAATTTTATTATATGTAGTTTTCCAAGTGTTTTTTTTTTCTTCTTTTTTTGTGTCACCGCATTTCTAATTTTTCATCTATTTTCTGTACAAAACCACTGTACTTCAGTTTTCTGTGCTATTTACTCTATACATTGGAATATTTATTTCATTTTTGAAGTAATCCTCATTATTAACAGTTTCTTCATTGCTTGTCATATCTACATATGTAGGCATAATTTTAAAGTTGACTGGATGATGACCACTGTGGAAAACTCTTGAGTATGTTCTAATGTGTTTGTTTTTAAGGCTCTTCCAGTTATTATGTAATCAGTCATTGATGTTCATTGAAGTTATCCTGATGTTTATATTTATGAATTTCTTTAAGTGGATAAAAACCGTCTAGAATTTGTAGTGAATTTTGTCCACATGTATTAACTAAACTCATAATTTTACAATCCGTAATAGTTTTATTGGGTTTGGATTATTTTAATTCTTTTAGTTTCCTTCAAGTAATTCTTTTGGAATAATCTTTTAAAAGTCTAAGTCCATGGCTGATAAATAGATGCACTGTGAGCAGGATGTGCCCGTTAGGCAGTTAATGATCGGCATAATTGGTGGAAGTAAATAGGATAAGAAATTGTCACTGAAGTCAGATCCTGGAGCCACATAAAAACTATCAATATGCCTGTCCAAGACTAGATAATGAGAATGGAAGTCCGGGTGATGCCATGACAAGACTTGATAATGGGAAAGGAAGTCAGGTGGTTTGCAGCTGTGAATTAGAACTTCTAAATGTCGGTTTTAATTTGTCTCACTATTTATGTCAAGTAAGACATTTTTTCTGTTCTATAATGTATTCATAAATACAGTTGACAAGATGGCGTACTCAAGCCAGAATCATTTGCATGTATGTATGTTATGTCTGTTTTTACAGTCAACAGCAATTTCCTCTTTATTCATGACAATGCGGTATGAACCAAAGATTGTAGTTCTTCGAACAATTAAGAGTACAAAAGATTGCCACTGCCCCAACACTAATAACTCTTGTTGATGGAAACTTACAAACAGAAAATATGATATACTACATCATACCATTATCATTTACAATTCACTATATTTTTTCCCCTCGGGGTCCTATTTCATTTCCTACTTGTCTCTTTCTTCTACTGACCTCCAGCATTAAGACTTTCTCATGAGAAATCAAATGGAGAATATAGTTAAGATTATGGAGTGATGATTTATTGTTATTTGCAACAAACAACTGTAATAAAGATACAAACCTCTTAAAACGAAGTAGTTACTTTTGGTTTGTGATGTTGGAAAAATGCTAGGGTGTAGAGAAGGAAATAAAAATAAGGGTGGCAGCAGTGTTAAGTGCTGGCAGTCTGTCTGAAAGAAAGACAGACTAAAATTCGTTGGCTGCTTGGTTCAGTGTTTCGTTGAAAGTTAAATAAGTTGATGTAGAAAGCAGAAGGAGCATTAGGAATCAGAATTATTGACACCAGACTGGGGAATTTGTGTTAACTAGAATAACAGAGTGAAAGTTACACACATTTGTTTGAATGGGGGGGGGGGGGGGGGGACACACAAGGTTTTTCATAGTTGAAAGAAAATCAATTGGCTGACATTGAAGTTTAATTATAAAAGAAATAACAAGTATGTATAATTTGGAGTCCATTACAGAAGAAGAGTTGTGGAAAAGGAGAGGAAAGGGAGGGGAATGACTATGATTTTAAGTACAGTGCTTTACTAAAATTAAAGTTGATAAACCTCTAAGTTATAAATTGAGTGATGTTTCCACTGAAAATATTAACTGAAGGGGGAGCAGAATAGGATTATGTTGGTTCAGCTGATTGTTTTAAACTCAAAACTGTATGTTATTTATCTAAAAGAAGACAGTAAGAGTTGCATATTCATTATGATCTTTATTCTTTCTTGCACAGTAAGTTGTCTGGCTGACCAGAGTTATGCATGCCAGCAATTTACTATTTGGCAGTTACACTATAATGTTCCATGCTGTATCTTTTGTTACTCTGAACTTGGAGTTCACATCATTTCAATGACTGCATTTGTGAATGTTGTTTCCCTATTTAACACTAAAACAGCCAAAAATATGATACTCTAGAACAGCGGGAAGGATTCATTTGCATTAAATATCTACAAAATTGTTAAAATAAAGACTTATACCTTTTCCATTCTTTTTTTGTCATATACATTTTTTAGTCAAAACCTTACCTTGAAGTTCTAATACCTTTAAATAACTGGTTTGGATACAAAATGTTGCATCTCCTCCCCAGAATGTCACTTAATTCTAAAGTGCCTGGCATTTCTTAATTTATTTCACTTGCTCCCCCCCCCCCCCCCCCCCTCTAAACATTGAAATCACACCTTTGTTATATTATTGATACTTAGCATACAAACTGTCCACAGACAGCTTTTTTTTGCATTCCTCACAGACGCTGCTAGTCTTGTTTCCTTTGCAATTTCCAGTTTGAAATTCCCCCTCTCCACCCCCCCCCCACCCCTCCTTTTTTCCCCAGCTGTTTCTTTGTTTGATTGGCTTTATTGCTTTTATCCCTCTATTTGTTATATCATGTTTGCGAGTTGGTGTAAGAGCTGAAGTATGAGTACCTTACTCTTCAGGTTATTTTTAAATATTTGATTGGAGATGATCCACACATTTATTGCTGTAATGACTAGTATGTTGTAAAGAACATGTCGGCCTTCTCCTGCAAGCAACCTTAGTTGAATATTTAAAAATCATTTGATCAATAACGTCGACACCATACTTTGTGGTGTTACGTAAGGTAAGAGTTTTTGGTTTCTTCTTTCCTTTTTTTGCTCACTGCTTCTGTGTGTGTGTGTGTGTGTGTGTGTGTGTGTGTGTGTGTGTGTGTGTGTGTCTACATATCTGAATTCCCAGTTTTTGTGGGGAATGGCAGCTTGCTGTAAATGTAGAAAAATGTAGGTTGATGCAGATGAGTAGGGAAAGAAATCATGTGACATTAAAATACAGCATTAGTAGTGTGATGCTTGACACAGTGACATTGATTAAATATCTAAGCTCAACATTGCAAAGCAAATGAAATGAAATGAACACTTCAGGTTGCTATTAGGGAAGGCGAATGATCAACTTTGTTTAACTGGGAGAATTTTAGGAAAGTGTAGCTCATCTGTAAAGGAGACAGCGTATAGAATGCTAGTGCTGCCCATTTTTTAGTTCTGCTAGAATCTGAGAGATACCAACCAGGCAGAGTTAAAGGAAGACATCGAAGCAGTTCAGAGATGTGCTGCAAGATTTGTTACCAGCTGGTTCAATCATCGTGCATATGCAGAAGCGTCATGAACTCAGAGGGGAATCCTTGGAGGGAGAAAAAAATGCTCTTTTCATGGGGTACTGTTATGGAAATTTAGAGAACCAGGGCGTTGGGGTGACTGCAGATTGAGTCTATTGCTGCCAACATACATTTCACATAAGGACCATGAAGATCAGATGTGAGAAATTAGGGCTTGTATGTAGGCTTGTAGATAGGGTTTCCCACTTGCTCTATTAGCATATGGAATGTGGATTATGAAAGGAAGTGACTAGTAGTGATATATGGTACCCTCCACCACACACCATACAGTCGCTTTTGGAGTATATATGCAGACGTAGATGTAGAATTGCTTTGATGTCTTCATTTAATCCGACCTGGTGGGGATCCAAACTTTCAACAGTAAGTTACTCAAGAGTTTACTGATGATAATGAGATTCTTATTTTTTTCCCCTTGGTACACTATCAGGATGCACTCTGGCTTATTAGCCTTTTCAAGATCATAGTGGAATGTGAGAATTTTTGTCCTTCAGACATTTGGAAATTGCTCTGTGAATCTTGTTCATCGTTCCCACTAAGGATGTTTCCTTCTGTTGAAGTTTCTCGACAGGCTGAAGGCACGTGAAGAAGCTGTCTTTTATAACATTCCATCCTTGGTTGATAAATGGCTTCATGAAGTTAAGAACTGCATACTCTCCCAATGGCTGACTGTCATGTTGGCAAGGTATGATAAGGCATTGCAAATGTGTTCGGATATCACATCTGCAACTGTCCAAAAATGTAGTCTGTATTTGTCATGTTTATTGGCATAAACAAATTGAATGTGCATCTTGCACCATCCTTCGCTTGGAAGTAACTACTCGTCAGTTGTAATAGTTTCACCAGGGCAGTAACAGTGGAGGTAGTTCGGCATTAGCATGTTCCATATTTCAGAAATAAGTGTGAATTGTCAGCAGGGATGTGTTGAGCTCGTTGTAATTTCACATTAAAGGGGAGAAATGTGATGAGTTTGCAAGGTCTGTCTCTTCATCATTTTATCCCAGATAAAATTAAGCCCCAAGAACATGAGCATTGAGCATTTTGTTCTGTCCCCCCCCCCCCCCCCTCCACCCTTCTTTTTAAAATAAGCAGCATCTGTTATTCATAAGGAAGTAGAGTCGGAAGGCACTGATGAATCCACTGAGTAATCCACTATGTGGTAGGCATATGCCATTGACCCTTGTCTCCATCAGGATGTTTGAAGCAACCCATAGCCATGTCCATATTTGTAGCACTCACATACGATAGTTAAGTCTTAAAAAGCAAAATATACAGTGAAATGTAATTAGCACATATGTTAACATTGCCTTGAGATGTTCCAGATATTGGTGATACATCTTAGACCATGTGTATGGTAGAAATGGATGGCAGTTGTAAGTGTATTAAAGTTGTAAGTTGTAAGTATCTTAAAGTGGATCATCAGTGAATGGAACATGTCAAACTAAAATAATTCTTGAAGATCAGAAGACGACAGAAGAGTCAGTCAAAACCATTTGTCAAAAATAAGAAAGTATTCATGCGATCTAGGCTATAGAAAGTGTTTTAGCAAATAATTGAATACCCTTTTTTTCTTTTTTAAGTCTTTTGACTTGTTCGGTGTGGCCTACCAAGAATTCCTCTCCTGTGCCAACTATGTCATCTTGGAGTAGCCCTTTCAAAGCACATTCTCAATTATTTGCTGAAAGTATTCCTATTTCTATCTTTCTCTACAGTTTTTATCCTCTACAGCTCACACAAATACCATGGAAGTTATTCCCCGATGTCATAAAAGATGTCCTAGCATACTGTCCCTTCTTGTTAGTGTTTTCCATACAATCCTTTCCTTGTCAATTCTGCGAAGAACTTCCTCATTCCTTACCTTATCAGTCCACCTAATTGTCAAATTCTTCAGTAGCACCAAAGCTCACATGCTTCAATTTTCTTCTGTTCCAGTTTTCCATAGTCTGTGTTTTGCTACCATACAGTGCTGTGCTCCAAACAAACTTTCCCAATTTCTTCCCCAGATTAAGGTCATGTGTGGTACTAGTAGACTTCTCTTGTTCAGGAATGTCCTTTTTGCCAGTGTAAGTCTGCTGCTTTTTATATCCTTCTTTCTCTGTCCATCATAGGTTATGTTACTCTATAGGTTGCTGAATTCCTTATCTTTGCATGCTTTGTAATCCTCAGTTCTGATGTTAAGTTTCTCACTGTTCTTATTTCTGCTACTTATCATTACATTCATCTTTCTTTGATAGACTCTCACTCCATATGCTGCCATCATTAGATTGTTCATTTCATTCAGCAGATCCTGTAATTCTTCTTCACTTTCACTGGGTATAGTAATATCGTCAGCAGGGTTAGGATTTTTATGTGCAAATTTCAGGTGAAAAAGGAAGGGAAAAGGTGAAAAATAAGCTAAAGAAAGCAATTAAAGGTGCTGGTTTATTGAACTAATTCAACGGTTTATCTTTCCTCTATTCTAGTTTATTCAATTACAAACAAGTACAGAGTGAGCACAAAGTCTTGCCCTGATTATAACAATTTATTACAGAATAACCTTTTGACATAATAATTTACATTTGATGCCGTTAGATAGGTTAGTGTTACTAGTTTTTTGTAAGAGCACTTATGTTAGTAAATCTCAACGTGTACTCCCTTATTGGCTCGGAGAATGTCGAGGTGGTATTCCATTTCCCGCAAGGTGTTTTGTAACGTGTTCTGTAACAGTAACCACAGCAGCTTGTATCTTAGCCTTCAGTTCGACGACATCAGCAACTGGTGTGACAGGGACTCTGTCCTTGATATAACCCCAGAAAAAAAAGTCTGGCGTAATGTCTGGAGAGAGGAGTAAAGTCCGGATCAGTGGATTCTTGGAATGGTCCAACACCCTGGCCACTCCGCTCTCCAGACATTACCCCCCTTGACTTATTTTTCTGGGGCCATATCAAGGGCAGAGTCTTTGTCACACCAGTTGCTGCCATCGACGAACTGAAGATTAGGATACAAGCTGCTGTGGGTACTGTGGCAGAACACATGTTATGAAACACCTGGCAGGAACTGGAATACCGCCTCGACATTCTCTGAGCTACCAAGTGAGCACACGTTTAGGTTTACTAATGTTGTTGTTGTTGTTGTTGTTGTTGTTGTCTTCAGTCCTGAGATTAGTTTGATGCAGCTCTCCATGCTACTCTATCCTGTGCAAGCTTCTTCATCTCCCAGTACCTACTGCAGCCTACATCCTTCTGAATCTGCTTAGTGTATTCGTCTCTTGGTCTTCCTCTAAGATTTTTACCCTCCACGCTGCCCTCCAATACTAAATTGGTGATCCCTCGATGTCTCAGAACATGTCCTACCAAACGATCCCTTCTTCTAGTCAAATTGTGCCACAAACTCCTCTTCTCCGCAATCCTATTCAATACCTCCTCATTAGTTATGTGATCTACCCATCTAATCTTCAGCATTCTTCTGTAGCACCACATTTCAAAAGCTTCTATTCTCTTCTTGTCTAAACTATTATCGTCCATGTTTCACTTCCATACATGGCTACACTCCATCTATACTCGATGTTAACAAATTTCTCTTCTTCAGAAACGCTTTCCTTGCCATTGCCAGTCTACATTTTATATCCTCTCTACTTCGACCATCATCAGTTATTTTGCTCCCCAAATAGCAAAACTCCTTTACTACTTTAAGTGTCTCATTTTCTAATCTAATACCCTCAGCATCACCCGACTTAATTCGATTACATTCCATTATCCTCGTTTTGCTTTTGTTGATGTTCATCTTATAACCTCCTTTCAAGACACTGTCCATTCCGTTCAACTGCTCTTCCACGTTCTTTGCTGTCTCTGACAGAATTACAATGTCATCGGCGAACCTCAGAGTTTTTATTTCTTCTCCATGGACTTTAATACCTACTCCGAACTTTTCTTTTGTTTCCTTTATTGCCTGCTCAATATACAGATTGAATAACATCGGGGAGAGGCTACAACCCTGTCTCACTCCCTTCCCAACCACTGCTTCCCTTTCATACCCCCGACTCTTATAACTGCCATCTGCTTTCTGAACAAATTGTAAATAGCCTTTCGTTCCCTGTGTTTTACCCCGGCCACCTTCAAAATTTGAAAGAGAGTATTCCAGTCAACATTGTCAAAAGCTTTCTCTAAGTCTACAAATGCTAGAAATGTAGGTTTGCCTTTCCTTAATCTTTCTATTAAAATAAGTCGTAGGGTCAGTATTGCCTTACGTGTTCCAACATTTCTACGGAATCCAAACTGATCTTCCCCGAGGTCAGCTTCTATCAGTTTTTCCATTCGCCTGTAAAGAATTCGCGTTAGTATTTTGCAGCTGTGACTTATTAAACTGATAGTTCAGTAATTTTCACATCTGTCAACACCTGTTTTCATTGGGATTGGAATTATTATATTCTTCTTGAAGTCTGAGGGTATTTCGCCTGTCTCATACATCTTGATCACCAGATGGTAGAGTTTTGTCAGGACTGGCTCTCCCAAGGCTGTCAGTAGTTCTAATGGAATGTTGTCTACTCCCAGGGCCTTGTTTCGACTCAGGTCTTTCAGTGCTCTGTCAAACTCTTCACGCAGTATCATATCTCCCATTTCATCTTCATCCTCTTCCATTTCCATAACATTGTCCTCAAGTACATTGCCCTTGTATAGACCCTCTATATACTACTTCCACCTTTCTGCTTTCCCTTCTTTGCTTAGAACTGGGTTTCCATCAAAGCCCTTGATATTCATACAAGTGGTTCTCTTTTCTCCAAAGGTCTCTTTAATTTTACGTACCTCTAGTGAGATAAGCCTCTACATCCTTACATTTGTCCTCTAGCCATCCCTGCTTAGCCATTTTGCACTTCCTGTCGATATCATTTTTGAGACGTTTGTATTCCTGTCAATTGTTCCCTTATGCTCTGCCTGAAACTCTGTACAACCTCTGGTTCTTTCAGTTTATCCAGGTCCCATCTCCTTAAATTCCCACCTTTTTGCAGTTTCTTCAGTTTTAATCTACAGTTCATAACCAATAGATTGTGGTCAGAGTCCACATCTGCCCCTGGAAATGTCTTACAATTTAATACCTCGTTCCTAAATCTCTGTCTTACCATTATATAATCTATCTGATACCTTTTAGTATCTCCAGGGTTCTTCCATGTATACAACCTTCTTTCATGATTCTTAAACCAAGTGTTAGCTGTGATTAAGTTATGCTCTGCACAAAATTCTACCAGACGGCTTCCTCTTTCATTTCTTACCGCCAATCCATATTCACCTACTATGTTTCCTTCTCTTCCTTTTCCTACGCTTGAATTCCAGTCACCCATGACTACTAAATTTTCGTCTCCCTTCACTATCTGAATAATTTCTTTTATCTCATCATACATTTCATCAATTTCTTCATCATCTGCAGAGCTAGTTGGCATATAAACTTGTACTACTGTAGTAGGCGTGGGCTTCGTGTCTATCTTGGCCACAATAATGTGTTCACTATGCTGTTTGTAGTAGCTTACCCATACTCCTATTTTTTTATTCATTATCAAACCTACTCCTGCATTACGCCTATTTGATTTTGTATTTATAACCCTGTATTCACCTGACCAAAAGTCTTGTTCCTCCTGCCACTGAACTTCACTAATTCCCATTATATCTAACTTTAACTTATCCATTTCCCCTTTTAAATTTTCTAACCTACCTGCTTGATTAAGGGATCTGACATTCCACGCTCTGATCCGTAGAACGCCAGCTTTCTGTCTCCTGATAACGACGTCCTCCTGAGTAGTCCCTGCTCGGAGATCCCAGTGGGGGACTATTTTACCTCCGGAATATTTTACCCAAGAGGACGCCGTCATCATTTAATCATACAGTAAAGCTGCATGCCCTCGGGAAAAATTACGGCTGTAGTTACCCCTTGCTTTCAGCTGTTCGCAGTACCAGAACAGCAAGGCTATTTTGGTTAGTGTTACAAGGCCAGATCAGTCAATCATCCAGACTGCTGCCCCTGCAACTACTGAAAAGACTGCTGCCCCTCTTCAGGAACCACACGTTTGTCTGGCCTCTCAACAGATACCCCTCTGTTGTGGTTGCACCTACGGTACGGCTATGTGTATCGTTGAGGCACGCAAGCCTCCCCACCAAAGCCAAGGTCCGTGGTTCGTGGGGGGAGGTTTTACTAATGTAAGTGGTCTTAAAAACAAAACTAGTAACACTAACCTATGTAACGGCATCAAATGTAAATTATTATGTCAAACAGTTATTCTGTTATAAATTTTTATAATCAGGGCAAGACTTTGTGCTCACCCTGTAGATCAAATTATCACTCATCAAAAACAAGGAAAAAACACAAAGCTCTTGTACTTAAAGACATTAAGCATTTCTTCATTTGTAAAAGTAAGTCTGTTTCTATTAGAAGATAGAATGTGTTTCTAGATGCTAAAGCTTCTTTCAACGTCCACGTTCACTTGGAATGGCAACTCTACGGATGTGGTGAATTCCTCCATATGTGGATTCTTCTGAGGACTAAGACTCAGATTTGTCTTTGGGAAAGCCATCTAACTGCTCCCTCGTGGAAGTAAAAATACTCCATTGTTTTCCTTTTCCAAGATTTTTTTTTCCTAATCGTTTAATAGCTGCAGTGAGGTACTTGTAACTACGGATACAATAAAATTCTCTGTGCAAGTTATGTATTTTCTCAGGTAAGAGAATTGCTATGCCTTGGAAATTTCACCTGCACCTGCTGGATTCAAAGAAAGCACAATTTCTCTAATTTTATCAAAATTCTCACACAACATAGCAGCACACTCAATCGAAGATCCTAAGTGAGTAATGATCAGGAAATTTAGAAGGGGCAGGCTGGTGGTTTCCCTGTAGGCACAACATGACTCAGAGTTTTCAGTAAAGTCTTCTTCAGGGCAGAGATGAATTGCTTTGCAATGTCGTATTTGTTTGTTATGGATTCACAAACCCTGTGAAGGGAGTGAACCAAGCATTTTGCATGATTCAAATTGGGAAATAAAGGTTTCAGTTGGTTAACAGCTGAAACCATGTATGGAGTCTGGTCCGAAACCACAAGAAGTAGTTTTTCAGACTTGATACCAGTAGGCCAGAGTTTCTGCCAGAAGTCCATAATTGATTGCTTTACTGTACTAGCATTGGCTTTCTGCAGCGCATACAGTTTTAACAACATGGTTTTAACTTTGTTCCATGCTAAGGGAAAAACTAAAATGTTCCATTGAGTCTATGGTTTCATCCACAGTGATTCCCATGTCTGCCACTTTCTCCTTGATTCTTTTTATGGTTTCCTGGTAAACAGGCTCCATGTAGTTTTTTATTCAAGTATTCTCATCAGGCATTGACATCTTTGTATATTTTTCAAGAAAACCCTTGAAGGCTGGGTGGTTCACCTTGTTGAGTGGAAATACTACTTTGTAATAGCTGCACACAAATCAATGTTTAATTCCTTCAAATTTTGGCTTTTTGCAAACTTTGTTGACACCCATTTCATAATAGTGTGTGCCGTGATTTGTTTGAGCTGAAGAGTCTTAGTGATTTGATGCTTAGAGCTGGAAATATGTTTTTTGATGTAGTCTCACTGGTGTTTTTCATCTGACAAAATTCCTGTATTGCAAATAGTACTTTGCATAACAGTTTCATCAGTGTCTATGAAATTTTGTTTGAATTCCTGAGCCAGAACAATAAATCTGGCACTGGACACCTTTGGCATGGTAAAATCTCGTAGTACATTTGTTTTGTAATGTAACAAAGAGCTAAAACCAGTTCACTTGCTAACTCAATGCAACTGCCACACAACACTCTTGCACCCAGTACCTAGTACTTCCGTGTCGTTCTTATCTGTGCATTGTTTCTTCCGGAGTAGTCCCTTTAACTACTGCCTACTCTTCATTATTACTAAATTGTGATCTGAGTCTATACCTGTTCCTGGTATGCCTCACAATCCAGTATCTGATTTTTATATAAAAAATCGTCTTCTGCATGAGTCTTTGGCATGTATACCTGAACTATTGTTGTCGGTGTTGTTTTGCTGTCGCTTCTAATGAGAAAACCCTATCACTGAACTGTTCACAGTAACTCACTCCCTGCTTTACCTCCGTTGTACCATTATCTGCTGCTGCTGCTGATAATTACACTAGACTCATCTGACCAGAAATGCTTGCCTTCTTTCCATTTCACCATTGACCCCCACTGAATTTAGATTGAGCCACAGCATCTTCCTTTTCATTTTTTCTACCTTCGCTATCATGTTCAACCTTCTGACATCCCACATACTGACACATTGAACATTACCATTCGGTAGGTTATTTAATCTTTTTCTCATGGTCTCCTTGGCAGTGCCCTCCTGGAGATCTGAATGGGGAACTAATCCAGAATATTTGGCAGTGGAGAGATCTTGACACTTTCTCAGCTACAAGCCACCTGTCACGTGGATACACATTATGTGTCTTTAATGGAGTGGTTCCCATTGACTTCTACTACCTCATGTTGTTGCTCATTGCTGATTCTTCTGTCTTGTTGGGGCAGTTTCCCACCTGTAGAGCAAGAGAGTGCCCTGAACCTTTGTCCACTAATCTGTCCTTTTTGACAAGGCCGTTGGCAAAATGAGGGTGACTTCTTATGCTGGAAACCTTCGGCCACCATTGTTGATAATTTTTATTCAAAATTTAAGCAGTGGCCAGGGACCCAGGTTGTTTTGATTACTAGTCAAAGATGCTATACCTAGGTGACAGGTGCATGTTGTAGGCAATAAAACACTATCTAACTGATGAAACAATTAACAACTGCAAAATTGAATTACAATTTTCAATGAAAAAACCTTTCTGATAATACGTATATTGTTGTTCAAGTCAGCAATTGTTGACAATAGCAAAATGCAACTCAAATACCTTTTTAATTATGACAACAGCAAGATTGTGAAGGGGAGTTCTACCAAAGAGTAATTGACCCCTCCTGCACTTCGAGGTATACTTCATGAAATTTCCACAAAAATGTGAAAATTCAGCAAATTGCAGTACAGTCTTGTCAAAAGTAGAAAAGATGAGGAACAGTTACAAGATGTTAAAAACTACCAAATTTGTTATTTCGGAAATAAAAGTTGAAAGTTGGCTTTTGACCCCCCTCATTGTTCTTCCATTAAGGTGTTTTTATTGATTTGCTTTCTGTAGGTTGATTATAATTGAAGCCAGAGAAATATGAGTCATTAGTTTTTCATTTCATTTGGTTTTAGGCCGTAAAGTGGGTGCTATCTAAGCACTGAAGGGTTCATTGAGCCTTGAAGATAGAGATAATATTGCTGCTATAAAATGATATTGAAATAATCTGTTAAATTACAGGTAGACAGAATAGCTGGCATTTTCAGGAAGTGAAATTCTGATTACTTTCATAGAAGTAGAAAAAACTTTCTAGCTATCGGGATTCTCAGTTCCTTCCTCAGGGAGGATGGAGTGATACAAAGAGGAATTTTGGAAAAGAGGAGCAGTGTCACTCAGACTCTAGGATTTGAGCATCTAATTTTTTGTGATGTACATACGAAACTCCTATTCATCCTTTCCAATGCTACCCAGTATATCCCACTGTCCTCCCTGAGGAAGGAGCTAATAGTTCCCAAAGCTAGAAAGTATTTCTACTTTTATATGTGTATGTTTTCAGTGCTTGTAAGTCCATCTCATGAATGTAAATACTAGTCAGCCACTAGGTGTATCTGTAACATTACAGTTTTCTTTAGTGAGATTTGTTGTTGAAGTTATCTAATGTATATACTTGTGGTAGCAGGTGACAACGCATTTCTAAATTTCAGGTGCAGTTGCTGAATGAACCAATGTAAAAGTGTCTAATCATGAGTCATAAAGTGTAAGTAAGGTTGCAAGAAGTTGAATTATTGTAGATTTGTTGTGAATTGCAGATGTAGCAAAGCTGGTAGAACTGTATTGTGCACAGTTACAATTCATGAAGCTTTACTTCACCTTATTATCTGATAGCATATACTTCTTTTGAGAAAGTAAATATTTACAGGAAAGTGCAGCAGGAATACATCATGGCTGTTGGCAAGAGTATCTGTGATTAGATGAGCATTGTTTGAAATTAACATCAGTTACTCCCAGATGCTTGATGTTGTAAAGAATGAATAAATGCTGTTAATTGCATAGCATCCTCTTGAATCCATGTCAAAACTTGTTCTGATTTCATGGAAACAAGACCAGCTAGTTTTTAACAGAGTGGAACAACACAGGCATTGAAGTTGGATGATAATAATTATTAATGGTTTCGCCGAACAGTGGTGGTTACCTCATTAGGCATTCTTCTGTTAATTTCTCATGACATATTCACAAAAGCGTTTCAACTGTAGTAACTGGATTCAACCAGCCATTAGTAATAAACAGATTAAAAACACACAAGTATACTTGTGGTGACAGTGCAGTTGGAACATGTCACCACTTGGAGAGTGTGCTTTTAGTCTGATATGGCCACTGGCTGATCAAATGGTTGCTGCATTGTGAAGTGCTGATTGTTCTATAAGAAAATAATAAAAGATTACCAATGATGCAATCTGTATACTTCGTTGCATCAGATGTCTATAAACACTAAGTAGAGCAAGAAACGAATTGAAGTTTGTCTTGGGAATGGCTTTCGACTTGGGTAGTTCGTGCAGCAGTGTTGACCATAGTGCTGTGGTGGTATAATGATCAGCATTACTGCCTAGTAAGCAAGACGACCTGGGTTCTAGTCCCAGCCGTGGGACAAATTTTAATTCATTTCTTCAGCTTCCAGTATTATCGTAGAAACTTTCAGGTGTTATTATTGTATCACACATTTGGTTTTTGGTGATTTTCTTAATAGTGGTGACCATTCTCTTATTCCTGTTTTTTTATTTTGCTTTCACTTAAGTAAGTAGGTAGCTTACAGAGTAGTGCTTTTAGTTTTCTTTTATTTATTTAAAAAATTTAATTTGATTTGGATTAATGATTAATTTAAATTATGTTTTTAAGGGAGAAATACAAGGAGTTCTGTTGAAAGCATTTTAAAATTAGACTTGCAATGCCTGACTTGCTATGCCTCTTTATATTTTCCCTTGTGAGTTAAACCTTTTCTGAATAAATCTGATTTCCTTTGGGTCGGTTTACACTCCAGTGAAAGTGTGTTGGTGTCATTGTTCAAGGTCTCTGGTTATATTATCATCCCCAGATGCAGTGAGAACTTTTCACATAACAACACTCTAGCATCACTTCTCTGTTTGAGGAGCTGATTAATTATTTATGTTGGGCCATTCCACATTAACTCATCTAGGCCTCCTTGTTTGACCATCACTGATTTTGTTGAAATTTTATGTGAACATTCATACATCTCCCCAATGAACATTGGTAAAATTCAATGGCCATCAAAGCAATACTGGCATCGATACAGTCACTTGCTGAACACCAGGCATGACTTTGTGCAGAGTGAGTGTGAATCCCTGGAAACTTTGAGCTGTTATATCTCAGCCAATATTTTGTTGAAAGAACTGACATTTGACTGTCGTACACAACTTTGTGTGCCCTCTTAAGAATAGCAATGAATTTTATGAACCACATAGAGCCAGAAAATTTTAGGCAAGTCTCTTGAAAAAACCAGCACCAGAAACAATTGCAAAGTTTTGCTTCTTTTATCTCAGGGACTAAAGGTATGAAAAATGTGTAACTCGATGTGTAGTAACCTAAGAATACAAGTCTCAAATGTAAAGTTTCATCTACGTACCACTTCGTAATACTGAATGAAGAAAGTGTAAATGTGAAGATTGTGCAAAAATTACAAAAATTCGGTACTTTTGACCTGATTTTGCAAACAACTATGTACTGTAATACTTCCCAAGCTGTACTCATTACAAAATGAAGGTTTTAACCGCAACAAACGTTTATTCGGTTAGCCAACATATGCAGACAATTCTAGATGATTTGAATCAAATTTGGACATGAATAGTAAATTTTTGATTCATCTATCTCATAAAATCAGGCTGATAATGAAATTTAATATGCAATAAGTCTGTAGTGCAAGGATGTGGAGTACAAAATTTCATTCACCTACAGTTTTCCAGTAATCTACAGATTCATTGTAAAGTATACTCAGCTCTTCTTTTGCAACTACCATTGTGTTTTAAAGCTTCAAAACCAGTCTCACACAAAAACATGAAACCACTGTTTTAAGACCCTTCCTCCCAAATCCCCAGAACAGTTAGTTTAATTTCCAAAATGGGCTGACAAAGCTACCTAAATCGAGCAAAATAGCTGGAAAAACCGTGTTGCAAATAAAGTTTTAACTTTGTCTTCTCACATTTCATTGATTAAAGGCATGATAAGTATGAAACATTGGACACAACTTAACATAAAATTTTCCTATACAAAATATCATTCACATGTCGCTTTCCAAATGTCAACAGAACTGGTTAAACTTGGTTCTGATAAAAATTACGAAAGTTGATCACATTCATTTTGCTTTTAGAAAATCTGTGTTTGGTTGCTCATTTCAAACTATAAGTCACTTCAAACTAATTGCAGATAGAAAGAGCATGTTTTCAAGCATTCAGAAAGTCACATTTGATTTTCTAATATGCACTAACAGGACCTGAAAATGATGACAACATTGGAAGGAATGTAGTGTGGTGGTATCAGGCCACATTGCACCAACATATTGTCTATGTCTCATAGCATGTGCTTTTTATTTTTAAATTGAGCAGTACTATCTTACTGCGTAGCATTGGTCCATGGTGGCATTGTAAACGCCAGTTCAAAAACGTGCACTTGCAACCAATCCTATCTCCATAGGGCTCACTTCTGATAGCTATGTAGTACCAGCAGCAGGCGCATTTCTTCATCCAGGTTCCCAAACCCATAATTTGGTTTCTTAAATTAAGTCCAGAAGCCTTGTGGTGGTGCCTGTCTGCTTACAAAGCCATTGGCTGAGTACCTTATCTCTGATTCTCAAATCTGTGCAAGTATTCCACATATATGTCAACAAAAAAGTAATATCAATTTGGATTTTAGACTTTTCAACGTTGCAGTTTAATTTTTCGAAAATTTTGAACCACTTAGTAACTGCAGTTCATTTCTTGGAAACTGATACTATTGGCCAGATGTTGATATTGAACGGATAGAGAATGTTTATGGAGTTGTTCTGGTATCCAATAAGCATCCTGTCATTTGGGCCAATAAAATGAATAAGTTGGGCAATGAGGATGTATAAATTTTATCAGTGTATCATTGTGTTCAGTTGATATTTCAGTAATGTTGCTGATCCTCCATGCCTATACATACATACATACAACATAATGACAAGGTGACAACTTCAGTTTCAGACTTGGGTCATGAGAAATTTGGCTGATACAAACTGAGCTCAAGTCAAGTGGTACAAACTAATGTTCTCTCTTACTGGCAACCATGCACTTTCTCACCATCTTTCTTTTTGTAACTTTTTGCTTTCTTCGATTTCTTGTTTTGGAATGTAAGTATATATGTTTGATGCCATCTATATCATGGTCGCAAAAGTTGAATAGACCTTTTGGCATCAGTATTTGATTTGATGATGGCCGTCGTAGGCTCAAGCGAATAGCCAATTGTTCAGTCGTGTTGTCAATCCCATCACACAGGGAGTTTCTGTCTCCGGTGCCAAAACAGTTCCATTCTAGATCAGTGTTTTTGTGGCTACTCCGATTGGCAAAGTTTGTATAATTTTTATATTATGGAGCTGGGCCATCACTGAAGTAATATATTTCGGCAATCTTTGTTCCAATCGACAAAAGTTGATCAATATTTAATAAACACATGTTGTGTTGTTGTTGTGGTCTTCAGTCCTGAGACTGGTTTGATGCAGCTCTCCATGCTACTCTATCCTGTGCAAGCTTCTTCATCTCCCAGTACCTACTGCAACCTACATCCTTCTGAATCTGCTTAGTGTATTCATCTCTTGGTCTCCCTCTACGATTTTTACCCTCCACGCTACCCTCCAGTACTAAATTGGAGATCATCCCTTGATGCCTCAGAACATGTCCTACCAACCGATCCCTTCTTCTAGTCAAGTTGTGCCACAAACTCCTCTTCTCCCCAATCATATTCAATACCTCCTCATTAGTTATGTGATCTACCCATCTAATCTTCAGCATTCTTCTGTAGCACCACATTTCGAAAGCTTCTTTTCTCTTCTTGTCTAAACTATTTATTGTCCATGTTTCACTTCCATACATGGCTGCACTCCATACAAATACTTTCAGAAATGACTTCCTGACACTTAAATCTGTACTCGATGTTAACAAATTTCTCTTCTTCAGAAACACTTTCCTTCCCATTGCCAGTCTACATTTTATATCCCCTCTACTTCGACCATCATCAGTTATTTTGCTCCCCAAATAGCAAAACTCCTTTACTACTTTGTGTCTCATTTCCTAATCTAATACCCTCAACATCACCCGACTTAATTCGACTACATTCCGTTATCCTCGTTTTGCTTTTGTTGATGTTCATCTTATATCCTCCCTTCAAGACACTCTCCATTCTGTTCAACTGCTCTTCCAAGTCCTTTGCTGTCTCTGACAGAATTACAATGTCATTGGCGAACCTCAAAGTTTTTATTTCTTCTCCATGGATTTTAATACCGACTCCGAATTTTTCTTTTGTTTCCTTCACTGCTTGCTCAATATACAGATTGAATAACATCGGGGAGAGGCTACAACCCTGTCTCACATGTACAAATACCGTATCATATTGCAAGCTGTTTGAAATAATGCAACAACTAACAGTGTCCAACATGCCCTCTTTGAAAGAACAGGCTACTGAAGCATGTAATGTAACTTGTGAATTTTCCCAGTGAAATCCCTGAGCAGTGTCTTTAATGACAAACAAATATTTTTTAGCAAAGCAAATCGGAGCAGTCAACTCAGTTTCTCTTAAGTCACCCTTCAACAACTTCAAATACTGACTGGTGTTTTGGCATACAATTGTGACTAGTCAGCTTTCAAATTGTGGTGATTTTTTTTAGTAAAGATGTCAACTGTTAATAAACTTGTTTCCAATGTCTCACGATCAGTGTGAACCCACTTTTTGAATTCTGTTGATTATTCTGTATCCCATTCATTAAATACTTTTTCCAAGTGTGCCATTATTGCTTCTTCAGCAGGACAATTTTGCTATCTTTGTAACACACAGCCCTTTGAATACAAATTACATATGGTCTTTCCTGTCAGTTGTTTGTAATACTCTTTGCTATTAGTAACTTGGAGCATGAGCTTTACCATTCTGGTGTATAGTGCAAATGCAAAAATATGTACCAGAACCACCAATGATGACTTTGGTCTGAGGTCACAAAATTTTGAAAAGCCAATTTCAGGTCCAAATGTATTACGGTACATTGCACACAGCTCCTTCCGATTACACAACAGCAGTCACTTTTGTATGTGTTTTGGAACCACTTAGCCGAACTGACACATCTTCCTCCTTACCTGGACACATCCTACTGAATTCATACTCTTCATAAAAGTTTTCAACTCGATCAGTAACCATTTTGCCAGGCTTTTGCTATCTTTTGCATGCATCTGGTATAACACAAATGCCTTTCTCTCTCTTTAGCTATCAGGCTGACTTGACAGTGTGCTGTGAAACGCCGAACTTTGCTACTGTTTTCTATATTGACCCAAATTTTTGTAGCCACAGTCAGTAGTTGAAATTTTCTTGCCCTGTTGGGTATACCAATTTCCTTTCTTAGTTCCTCAGTGAGATCAACATAATCTTTACATAAGTTACAACATTTTTTGGATTGGCTTGGTTGGCTTTTTCCTGCAGAAAATCTAACAGCAGATGTGATCTCGCCTGCAATTGGACATTGCACATGTTCAGTTTCCTTTTTACGTAGCTATGTTTGTCTCTAGCAGTTAACCTCTGAATTTTCAGTGATGTAGTGCCTGGAGAAGTTAAACTTTGATTTAGTGTTCCCAAAGTATCCATTTGTAATTCATCTGAAGATAGAAAATCTGAATGTTGAACTGTAATTTGAATGTGTGTGCTTTGCATCTTGTGTTAATTTTGTTTCCAGGTATAATATTTCTTTTTGCACGATTTTTGAAACGATTGCCCATGGTAAGATCTACATTTGACAATGTAGTTTTTCTTCCCAAATGGAGTGTAACAGCATTTTTGTGCTATTTCTTGCATGTTGAGGCATTTTTCTTTGTGATGTGGTCATTACCTGCAACCTGGACCTCTCATTATAGAGCCATAAGTAAATTTTGCTCCACTGACCATCTGTCTACAGACTCTAGCCCAATTTTCTTTGAATAAAATTTGTATTGTGGCATTTTGATGGTATTTTTTCCAATCCAAAGATCGTCAGTCATCAAAATGCTGGCATGTTACTGGAAAGTGATTCTACTGAGTTTTACTTAACCTTGCAAGGATCTAAGCAACGAGCACACCAGTGCAGACTGCGCTGAGCGGTAGACTTGAAGAGTACACTGTGTGTACTATTCTCTCTGTTAAACAAATAGTGAAACACAGTGCATTTTATGCTGAATCTTGTTAGTCCATAGGGGGAATACAGACTTTCTACAATAAGCAGAGGCTGTTTTTGTGGGCTAGTGGGCAGTCTTGTGTCAGGGGATGGGGGTGCAGATCTGCAAACTGGGGGAGGCCAAAGATTTAGTCAGCATAAGGTAGCAGGAAGGGTTGGCCACAGGACCTTGGTTCTGCAACTGAGTCTATGTTCATTGCTGGAAGACTTCAGCCATTTCTGCAAGAGGTGGTTCGCGATGTACAATCATGACATAAAATGTAAACATGTCACAGTGGACCAACATCAGATAGTGAGATATTACTTGTCGATATACAAATAAAAAATATGTCCAACAAAACACAGGCCACAGTTTGTTGAAATGTAGCTTCTTGCCATGATACGTTCCTTCAAATTAGTCCGTCATTTTCAGGTATTGTTAGCACATGTTGGAAAATTGGACATGATTTTCTGGATGCTTGAAAACATGTTCTTTCCAACTGTGATTACTGTGAAATCAGTTATGGAAATTAGAATTTATGAAAGTAGATTGAGTGTGTTCAATTTTAGTGATTTTTACGAAAATAAAATTTGAACTGATTTTGTAGAAATTTAGAAAGCATTATGTGCATGATATTTCATATTTGGAAAACCCTATGTTGCTAAGTTATGTCCAGGTTTTATGTTTATCATGCCTTTAATCAGTGATATAAGAGGCCAAAGTTAAAGCTTTATTCGCAACATAATTTTTCCAGTTAGTTCGCTTTGATTTATGTGGCACTAGCTATGTGCCTGCTGCTTCACTTGCACAGACTATATGGTCTGCACAGATTTCTCTTTTTTTAAATTGAATTTGTATGTTGTTGTGTCCACTGCTTATGTGTTAATCTACAAACTGTGCAAGCAGTGTACACAATTAAAGCTCCAGACACGATATTAAAATTTAATAAAGCAATTCTTTGTACAAGATTTCCAGATTTAAAAAAGAAAAATTTAATTGAATTTATATATTCTTACGCACGGTGTTCTTATACAAATCAGTGGTCTATAAACAGTGTAGCTGGTCATCTCAAACAGATATCCCTGTATACGGAATAGCATTTAAACATGATATCTATTTTACATTCAATAATTATTAGTTTGCACAGTAATTACAATAAAAATAATTTTATAAACATGTGGTAGGCTTATTGAAAAATTAATGTATTAAGACCCGCTTCTTTTCTATGCAATTTTAACGAAACCAATGTATCACGGAGACTGTTAAATAGCATTCTTTGTTTAAGGTCGCTAATTGCAACACCTTCAAAACTTCCCACATTTGCTGGTAATGTCATAGAAGCATTGTCTCTTTCAAATTTTTTTTTTTTTTTTTTTTTTTTTTTTTTTTTTTTTTTTTTTTTTTTTTGCCAGTTCATGTGATGATGTTTCCATAGAAACTTTTGTCCCCTAGCGTGTACTTCTTCATTTATAATGAAGAAGTCAGATATCAGTTTTCATTGATTAAGCTTTAAAAATGTTGTAATATTACGAAATATTATAAATACTTCCATCTCCTGTTTCACCCTGTTTGCAGTTGAATTTTCAAAAATGCTGAAGTAGGTAATTTTTTTCCTTTTCTTTCTTTCTTTTTTCCCTGACTGAGAAACCAAATAACAATTTTTCATAGTTATAGCTTCAAAATTGCTCCAGTAGCGACGTATTTTCAAAAACCCTTTCATCCCCTTGGAGGTGGGATTTCGAAAAATCCCTTCATAAACACTGCCTCCTGGTGCTTTGGGCTTGGCAGTGATGAGTCAATGAATCAGTCAGAACATTTTCTTCTATACATAGAGATTGTTAGCCCCTATTAGAAATTAAACCCACTGTTCTAGGAGGATTAAAACATGTTATTTTGAATGAGACTGATTTTGAAACTTTAATGTTCATCTTTCCACAAAAATTGTCGACTTATTGACAAATTTGTATTCCGCATCCTTGTGCTACCAAGTTGTTGTGTACTACGTTTCTTGTTTTGCATGTATTTGCCCTTAAAGAGATAAAAATTGGAAATTTTAATTTTCTTCTTTATTCGAATTATCTAATGGTCTTTTTAATGAGCCCAGTTTGGAAAGTTCCATAGAACATAGTTTTTAGCAAAATCAGGTAAAAAAAATACTGTATTTTTGAGCTTCGTTGCAAAATCAACTTTGCACTTAATTTATTCAGTATTGGAAAGGGTCATGTGAATGAAACGTTGTATTTGAGAACTTTGATTTCTTAGGTTACTACATGCCAAGTTCTAGGTTTATCATACTTTTAGTCCCTGAGATATAAGAAGTCAAACTGCGAAATTTATGGCCAAAATTCATTTCTTCCAACAAAATAATGCTCGAGACATAACAGCTAAAACGTCGCCAGAAATTCACTCTCACTCTACTAAAATTTGTGTGTAGAATCAAAAAAGTGACTATATCTCAGTCAATATTGCTTTGATGAATGTTAAACTTCACCAATGTTCATTGACAAAATGTGCAAGTGTTCCTATAAAATTTCATTGAAATCCATGACGGTTGAGCAGGAAAATGTTCTGAAAGTAGGTGATTTGACATGGAATGACCTAATTACTTTTTAATGAAGCATCTTTTTGTTGAGTTGAGTTACTGCACTAGTTTTTGTGTTGAGTGAGGAATGGGAACTTGCAAATTATATACAAACACTTGTGTATCACCAATTTTTGCGGCAACCAAAGTGGTAAAATGTGGACACAAGTAGAGGGAAACATTATAGGCATCCTGCTCTATCACATTTCAATTGTGGCATTATTACAGTCAGCCATTAGGTGTGAACTAGTTTCAGATATTAACATATCCTCACTATATGCGGAGTGAAACGGTTGATAGGGAAAGTGCAGTTGTGTGTTTTTACCACATCGTTATCAGCCAAAAACTGAAGAAAACTGAAGAAAATTGAAGATTGCAATTAATTTCCTCCCATTTTATTTTTGGGTGCTACATCTGTTGTTAAAATGATGTTGCAGTGAAGCAGCATTTATAATGTGCCAAATGTAACTTGCAGCACATTACAATTGTCGATTGTGGGCATGACAGAAGTGCCCGTGCAAACTCGATAAAGAAGATTATATGAATATGAGCCCAAAATGTATCCTTCTTTAATGAGTTAGTGCAAAAGCTTTGTGTGCCCCTGTTATAGGGCAAGTCAAAAAGGACTTAACAACCATGGATATTGAAATTTATTGATATCACTTACAGAATTAGTAGATTTGTCATTTTGTAACAAACAACCTGAAGTTTCACATAAAAGTCTCAAGTGTCATTTTTGTTTGATGTGACTACCATTTGTGATGTGGCAAACATCCCATCAGTTATGTTTCTTCCTACATTTGTTGCAGCAAATTCAGTGTAGCTTGTGCAGTGGCAGTGTAGATTCAGTTTTCAGGTCTACTAAATTGTTTGGTAGGGGAGGAACATACACATGGTCTTTAATGAAACCCCATAGAAAGAAATCCAGTGGTGTCAAGTCTGGGGAGTGGCCATATGATTGACCGTTTATGGCCAGTCCACTTATCTGGAAAGTTATTATCGAGGAAACATCAAGTTTTCGTGAGGAAATGAGGTGGTGCACTGTCTTGCTGGTAGTAAACCACCCCATCTTGGTCATCTTCATCAATCTCTGGAATTAAAAAGTTTACAACCATATCCAGATACACAAAACCAGTGACAGTTTTCTCCATGCAGAAGAAAGGGCCACACACTTCCAACTTGGTAAGAGTAAATTTGCAAAGAATAGATCGTAGATGAACATGGAGGTTCTTTCACATATTTGGTGTGAAGTTTATGGTGAACAGTTGTTGCAGAGTTAGTTTTGTGGAACCAGAACACACAGAAAGCATGCTCCACGCCAGTGAATGTAGCCATTTTAACTGGGCAGTACACTGGTGCTCCTGGAAGTGGAATAGAATCATGATGCTCTTTGTAAATCAGACATGACTCACCCTGTATGTAAATCTTGATGAAGCATGATCACTCTTATGTGGTGCAAAAATGAAGTTGCTGAGTGTGTTAAGTAATAACACTAGACAAAGATTCTTATGTGTGACATACAAGATATTTTGCTCTTCAGAATGTGATATATGCACTGCAGTGCAACTGGCTATTGTGGATTAATACATATACTGTTCACATACAGTTTGTTGCTTCGTCTGACGCTAATGCTCAACTGAGCTGTTTTCATGGCCATCTGCTGGTTTCAAACTGCGTCGTAGAACCCACTATCTGGTTTCCCCTTCCACTAACATCTCTGTCCATTTTCTTTGTATTCAATACTTATTTTCATTGCTGTCTCCCTTGTCCTCTTCAGATATTCTTCTGTGAAGTATTAAATTAATACTAGTTGTTTTGAAAGGTGTTGTGTAATGATGTTGAACATGCAGATGTTTGAGGCTCTAACTGTATGCATTGGGGTTATAGGGAAAGAAAAAAAGATCAAATAATGAAAGTAGTAGAGGAAATGAAATTGTGGACAGCAAATGTTGCATGAAGTGAATGTTTAGTGTAAATACTTGAGTCCATTTGAAGTTACCACCAATATCAGTGGCTCTCTTCCACTCTGATCCTTCTTCTTATATTTGTTTTTTCAGTATTAAATCTAGTTAAGAGAAACTTGGTATTTCGGAGGGAATCATTGTAAAGAAACTGCTCTGCTTGTTATGTTGTGTGTAAAAAAACTGATTTTATTTTCTGTTTCAGAAACAACAGCTTGCCCATGACACGAATTTCTACAAGGAAATCAGTTGAAATTCAACCTAACAATAAACTTTCTGACACAGACACAAAAATAAGGGTTATAACTGGAAGGCATGACAGAAGAAAACAAACTTTGAAAACAATTTTGAGAGATGAGGCTCCAGTATTTTTGGCTCATGAAGAGGTAGTGGTTTCAAACAATCTTAAAAAAGGACGAAAATCAAGTAAAAACAGATTAAAAGGTGAGGATTTAAGTAGGCCACCACTCAGAGGTGGGCTTACAGAAACAAAGACCAGATGCATACAAGTTACAGAGGAAGTTGGAAAAGCTCTGAGAACTGGTGCATGGCAGAATCGTAAAGAGGACATTGGTTCGTTATCTTGTAGAAACAAGCAACCTACAAACTGTGATTCAGACATAATGAGTGTTGACAGTGCAGTGTCAAGAAAACGTGTGAACACCAACATACCACCACATAAAGAAAGCACTCCAACAATGTTGAGTAAAGTGAGAGAGAACCGTAAGGCTAGCAGGTGCTGTGCTGAATGTAAATCTGTGGTGTTTGATCGTGATAAACTACGATTGAGAGGTGCTCTTGGTGTAAAAATTTGTGACTCTTGTTGGTCAAAAAAGAAACCTAAAGAGGTACATTTAGCCACACAACCTGTATTACCTAGAGCAACTTCACCAACAGTTAAGAAATGTCTGGTGAAGCTTTTCGATGTGTCGAGATATCCTGCTGGCCATCCTTTCGGCAAAGGTTTTCTGTCACAGAGATCTCTCAAACGCAAATTTAATGAATCTCAGGTTGTTCTAAATGATACAGCTAATGAAATGATTGTGCAGCCAAAGAGAGCACGTAGAGGTGGCAGCTCAACATTTCCAGTAGAATTTGTAAATACATCCAAAGAACAACAATGCAAAGACGGTAAACAAATTTTTGAAATAAATAGCAGACAACTGAATGAAACAGGTGCAAAAGAAAGGACTCGGGCTGCTTCTAACTCCAGAAATGTGTCGAGCGTAACTACTGATGTAACCATAAGTAACAAAAATGAGAAGAGTTATAGGAGGACAAGTGACCAATCTACTGCAGAAAACACTGAGCAGGAGAAACTAGGGAAAAAGTTATCAGTTTCACCATTGAAAGTGAATGCTCAAAGATTACCAGAAAGAAGAGTTTCTAGGAAAAATAGTCTAAGCACTGAAACCATAACAAAAACAAGAACTTCCAGAAGAAGCAGCAGTAATAATGAATCAGCATCAGAAAAGAAAACTTTACGAAAAAATGGCTTGAACACTGAAGTTCCATCCGAGAAGAGAACGATACAGAAAGAGAAAGGCAGTGAGAATGTCGAATCTTCAACAGAGAAGTCTGAGAGAAGTAGCATGAACACTGAAATTTCATCTGAGAGGAAGTCCCGAAGAAGCAGCATGAATGCTGAAATTACTTCACAGAAAAAAACACCACAAAGAACGAAAATGATGGTGGAGACTGCATCAGAAAAGATGGTGTCACGAAGTAGTAGTGTAAATGCTGAAATTGAAGGAGGGAAGAAAACGTCACGGAGAAGTAGCACAAGTACTGAAACTACACCTGCTAGAGTTTCAAGAAGAAATTCTATAAATACTGAAACTGCTTCTGAAATAAGGATCTTAAGAAGAAATAGCAATGAAACATCTGGAACGAGAACAAAAAGAGGAAGTAGCACTTCAAATAACTTGAGTAAATCTGCACTTCCTGTTCGAATCCAGAGTAAAAATGAAAACCTACCTGGTTTGTTAAGAAAGGGCCAAAAACAAGTAATTTCTTCAGGAAAAGCAAAAATTGCATTATCCAATTTAGAAACTAAAGGTGATAGAAACACTTCTAAAATAAGACTTTCACAAATAAGATCTGTGGCATTGAGGAAAATGTTACCAGAAGCTGCTGTTGCTAAAAGTAGTCTAACTAATAATAAAAAGACACAACTCATTCTTGAGAAGAATAAACCGAATACTGTGATCTCTCGTAAAGGTAGTGTGCTACCGAAGTATGGTAAACCAGGGGAAAGGCCTCATGCAAAAAGTGTGTTAACAAGAAAAACTGGTAATGATTTCAAAAACAGGAAGAGTTTATCCCATGGAGGCAGCAAGTCAGTTTTTGGTAAATTGCATTCAAAGATAACAACTGTACAACATATTAAGAAATCTGATGTTAATACATTGGACACATCTCCATTGTCGGAAAAAACTGCTGCATCTAGGAAGAGAAAAATGGATCTGCCAGACAAGTCACCAGGCGTAAAGAAGCGTAAAATAGAAAGAGTGCCTGTAAGAAGAAAACAAACAGCTGTAGAAAAAGAATTCACAAGAGCTAAAAATCTCACTTACAAATGTGACATGTGCAATAATAAGTACAGTAGTCTTGCAGAGGAAAGGTTGCATGAACTTTCACATACTGGAAGGCAGCCTGTTCTTGTTTTACACAAATGTGATAGCCCTCAGGGTGTGCTTTCATTAATAAGGGAAGATGATTTTTCTTCATTAAATATTTGCAGCAGTGATAGTGAAATACAGAAAGGTGTAACATACGAGATGAACATGACATATGATGGCAGTAATACTGAAATGAATGCAGGAGCTGATATTGGAACAGTGCAAACTGTAGAGAGGAAAGATGAAGATACAGATGCTATACAGGTTGAAAACCTTGAAAATACTGACGAAGAGAGAAAGTCAAATGTAAATAAGTCTCTTGAAATGGTGGAGACTGGTGAAATGCATGATACTGACCACGAGAAAAGTATCCCATTTGATAATTGTGACGCTGTTCCTGTGTTAAAGAAACAGGACATTGAACACAGTCAGCAGAGGATACGTAGTGATGCAGATATATGTCCACCTGCTGAGATGGATAAAAATAAAACAGACCCCATTCTTGAGAACTCAAAAGCATCCAAAGCAGAGATTGAATTGTCCAAAGAAAGTTCTTCTGTCTGTTCCCCAGAAATAGCTAAAAAGCCGAAAAGTTCAGATGAAATTGCTGTGCTTCTGGAAGAAATTTTTGGTGAGAGTTCAGAAGAAGATCTGATATCAGTTACGGGAATCAGGAATTTGAGACAAACAGCAGATGCAGTTAATTCAGGTATTGATAAAACAAGTAAGTCATCAATGGAGAAACCTCCTTATGGCATGAATACCCTGCAGCACACTTCAGTTACCCAAAATTTGGCAACGGTAGTTCCTAGTGAAACTGCTGAAGCAGTAACTCAATATTTAAAAGGAGAAACACACAATCCAGAAGAAATACTGCATCAGCTGAACTATGGAGATAAAATTGTTGTAGAAAATGAAGCAAAGACCGATACAAAAACGTCAAGTGATACTGACCAGGCAGATACTAACATTAAATTGCCAGGTGATGTGGAATTAAATAATAGCCACAAGGATTGGGACAGTGAAACTTCTAGTGTTAATAATATTGAAGATGAAGTTACTAAATTAAAAGATTTTGAAGATGATGAAGGTAATAGAAAACAGCTTGTTGATAATGAATCGGAAGTTCTTGATGGAAGTCAACAAGTACAGTCACATGATGAAACAGTGTGTCTCACCAGTGCTAAGGAGAGTATTTTGGAACTTTCTACCGACATTACAGATAATAAAAATCAAAATTTGGAAGACAGTACTCATGAAATTGCAGTGGGTGGAAATAATGTCCTCGAAGACAAGACTTCTGATGACATGCGTATGACAGATGACATTTCACTTGGAGGTAACAAAGATTTTCCAAACAGTATTACAAAAGATGATTCTGTGATATCTGTAAAAGGCAGTATAGCTTCAGAAAGTAGCTGTAAACAGTCACAAATTGAGACAGTAAATCAGAATGTTGGGCACCATGATGCGTATTGTATTGATAGTGCAGGAGCCAGTCCACAACACAAGTATAAAGTTGACAGTGGAGATAAACACAGCATTTCAGTTCTTGTGGAAAGTGTAAATGAGGGAGAACAAAAAGCCACTGACCAAGAAAAGCAGGTTATGTTGGGTACAACAAACAGCACAGTTACGCATGAAATTGTGGAAACATGTGGTAATAATGACAAGTGTGATGAGAGGGAACTACCATCAGAGATATGTCGTGATGATGAGACAGTGTTAGAATGTAATGATAAGGACACTGTGTTAGAATGTCATAAAAAGGAACAATTCAAAAGTGACAAAATTTTTCACTCTGAAGATATCACTGAAAACATAGTAAATGAGGAACAAGTTGATAAAAAGCCTATAGAAATAATGGAGGGAGAGACTGGCAGTGAGATAAATGGAAAGATAATTATTGAGCAGGTTGAGTGTGTAGATAATTCAGACCTACTGAATAAACAGAACTCAGATGAAGTTAGTGAAATAGCAAAAATAGAAAGCAATGCCTCTGAAAAATGTAACACAAATACGTCTGTTGAAACAAGCAGCCAGCCTGAAAATGAAACTCATGCTCTAGGTGAAGTGGCACCTCCAACAGATCTTGTACTAGCAGCTAATAATGAAAATGAAGTTAATTCTACAAAAGATTCTTTAGCGGATGTATTACAGAATGAAATTTGTGAAGATGAGGCAGGTGCTACTGAGAATGGCTTAATAAAAGATGTTCTTCTGGTTGAGAATAAAGAAGCAAATGAAATGCTTATCACTGCATCAGATGACATAGTTGGTGTTACCGAAACAGGCAGTAGAAGCATTGAAGTGCATTCACCATCAGAAGCAGATACAGTAGAGTGCATGGAGATAGATTCTGGAAAAAATAGTAATGATACAGTGCCAAAACTGGATGAACTTAATGGCCACAAATATATTTGTGACAGTTCAGAAGTCAAGGATACAGAACTGGACCTGCTTACTCAACCTGATGGTGTCTGTGATGCCAGTCAAGAGACTGACAGTAGTTATAAGGGAAATATTAATACCACCTGTGATGTTTCTTCTAAATTAGATAACAAGATTGTTGTTTCAGATAGTGGCCATGACATAGAATATGAGGAAATTTCTGCCACATTGGATAGTGGTCCTGAGCTAAAGATTGACAATGTTGAGCAAGAGGTAGAAAGTCCAGATTCTGGTCACAATCTGGATGCTCTGAATGCTAGTCATGAAGCAGAAAATGTGCTTCAAACAGAGACTCTGGATACAGAGCATGAACAGCAAGTTCTGAATCCCAATAACGAGTTAAGTATCGAGTTTGCTTCTCAGAAGATTCAAACCTTTAATGATGATGGTCTTGAGATGAAAGCCACTAATGATACTAACTCCAAAGATGTTGGTGTTGATGACTGCAGTCCATGTACTGATCATGATGGTACTAACAATTCAGATGAGAGTCACCAGCATACTGTCCAAGAATCTGCTAAAGAGGGCACACCAGTGGATGTTGATCAGAGGGCTCAGTCTGTAGATTCTAATAATTTGGTTGATACGAAGGAGAGTGAAATGGAACCTCTGATTTCCAACTGTGGAGTTGACACAACTGGAAAAAGTGAAGTAGTTGAGGCTGGAACAACAGCTCAAGAGATTGAGATTACAGATTCATGCTGTGGTACACAGAAAGTAGTTTCAACATGTGAAGACAAAACTGATGATGATGTAAACTGTAAAATTGAGACTGAGGATGTTAACAGTGAGGCTGAGGTAGAGAAAGCTAGGCAAGGGCTAGAGACTGCAAATGCTGATCATGAAGTTGAACTTGTGAGTGCTAGTGAAGTTGCTAGCAATGAAGTAGTGGTTGCTCTTGATGCCAGCAGTGAAGGTGATGCATTGGTTTCTGGTGATGAGGTTGGCACAGACATTCCGTTTGTTCCTACGAGTGATCTTAGCACAAATAGTGAAATAACTGCTGGCATTTCAGATTGTTGCCCATCATTAGTAGGGGTTGAAAACCTCTCTTTTAACGTCCGGCACACTGTGCCAGATGTTTTTGAGGAAGATGAACAAATACTTCAGGAGGTTGGAGATCATTCTATCTTACAAGAACCAGATTGTGCTGATAGGAATGTAGAAACATTAACAAAAGGACAAAATGAAATCCAGGAGGCAGAGATTGCAGACAATGTGAAACCTCCATTAGCAGTAGGTTTAAATGGAATGAATGAGAAAGTTATTGATGAATGCCGCGCAAAAATGAGAGCTGATAGTGATGAAATGTTAAAGGACAATCTAAATTTACCTGATTCAGGAGATAATGACATTGCTGGCCTGGAACCAATATCTGATGATGAATTAGATTTCATGTAAAAGTACCAATACTGGCAGGCTATCAGTGTTGTTGTAAAAGTCGTGATTCTTGAAGAATTTTGTTTGGATTGAATCTGAAAGTTTCAGTGCTTCAAGTATCTGATTTTGAATTCATTGAAGCTTGTCCCGTGTGTAAATGTTGGTTTACATTAATGATTTCTTGGTAATGTGTACATAGCTAAGTTTATGGAACACAGGTATAAAATTATTTCATATTTCACAGTTTGTAATGTTGTACCAGCTCTGCATCTATTCATTACAATATGGTTTTACAAATTTAAATTGTTTGCCATGTTTACAAATGTGTGAGATGAGTGCCATCAAATGGACTGTTTTTGTGTTATGTGTTTGGGTCACTGCTAAGTGTCAATCAGAAAGTCTGTAGTGTTGAAGAAAAATTGAACTGTCTTCAAAACAGAATACATATAGAAAGGGGAGATGTACCTTATTTGAGGAGTTACTTGTTTTGTTGCTCTAACATATTGAGGAAAGACTGTCAGTTGTATTTCTTAACCGTTTTCTTACTAGAGAAAAAGGACTAAAGTTTAGGTACCAAAAGGGTGTCTCTGTAACTAACTTAATGATAATGTGATTGGTAGAAGATAGCTGTGGATATTGGTTGGGAGAATGTTCACTGCAACTTTATGTACTGTTTGTCATGCAACCTCTGTATAAGAAGTCAATTTTTAGTGCAGGAGCATCATGTTTATTCTCAGTCTCTGGCAAAAATGATTCATTCAAAAAAATATGACGTAACATTGTGTGTTGTAAAATGACATGGATTTGTACAAAGAAAAAATTGTTTGTGTGTTGTATCTGATACCATAAAGTATGTGTACCTAGTTTTCAGTGATGGGTATACCATGTCATTCTATTGTGTATTAAACATTGTACTTGAGAGCAGTCTCAGAAAGGTTTTTTACTTTTTTATGTACTATAATTCAGAGAGTTTTAACTTGCTAGAGTTTAGTGTATCACTGTATAATTTAATATACCAGATATTAAAAAGTCACTGAGTTGAATATACAAAAGTTTATTTCTGAAATAATTTAATTTTATTGTTTATTTGTGTGACAAACTTTATACAATTTTATCAGTTTTTGTAACCATGAGCTGGGTTATTCCTCCAACCTAGATGGTGACCGATGGTAAGAGGATGATTTTAACGTAAAATGCCTACATACTTAGAAACTAGAAATATATCGTGCATAGTTATTTCAGAGATATTTTTGATTAATCTGGAGCTCTTGTTACGTGCTACAACTAAAAAAAAACCATATTCAAGTGTATTTAGGCTTAGACATATTCATTTATTTTACAAAGTGTTGAAAGTGCTTTATTTTCACATTGGTATACATTTTGAGAATTATGTGAAATGTGTTTAAAGATAATTAAGTATTAAGAGAAAAAACACAAAAGAAAGAATTTAATATCAAAGAAAACAAATAGTCAACATACAAGACATTAAGAGAAGGAAAACTAAAACAATTTGTTATATGTGGTATTCATGAAAAAGGGAAACAGATACACGACATTGAGAACTCCACTTTAAAGATGAGACTGTAGAGTTAGCTATTTGTGGCTCTACATAAATCATATTTTGTCTTGTTCTGGTGTGTGTGTGTGTGTGTGTGTGTGTGTGTGTGTGTGTGTGTGTGTGTGTGTGTGTGTTTTTTTTTTTTTTTTTACTATGGATACACTGCTCTATTAGATTAATAACTATACAAGAGGAGGTTGTTATAGTACAACTTTGGTTGAGAGGTGCATACAATGTAAAAGCTTTCACTTGTGAGAGTCTTTACAATTTATGTTTAATATCTGCAGTGTAAGAAAATAGAAACGACAAATTTACTTGTTATATGAACTTTAGTTGTTTACAGTCCATGATTTTTTTTTTGTAACTACAAGCAACTGTTTTTATGAATTTAATTAAACAGCAGTGTAAATACACATCTCAAGGGTATAAATTGGCTTTGCATTGAAGTAGTTATAACTTAATGTACATCCTTATGGCAAATAAAGGAAGATTTCATGGGTAGGATGGTTATCCTTGTAAACAAAGAAATCAGGTGCTCATCTCAAAAACGGAATGGCGAAGAAAGAATAAATTCTTCATTAGTGCTTATATGGATTATGTTGAAATTCAAGAATTCTATTTGAATGTTTCTCTACTCTCAAATGATATAAATGATATGTTTACTAAAACAGACAATAGGCTCAAATTATTTGGAAGGAAAATAATAGATAATATGCAGAGCAGGTTGTTATGTAGACCAAAAATGTAATCAGCCAAGAAAACAAATAGTAATAGGGGAAAGACACGTGGTAAATGGACTGATTAGAGAGATAATTTGATTGTGACTCTGCTAAAACTGAACTGAAGGTCATAGAATATAAGTTGTACATGGCGCAAAATATGTTGTTGAACATTGAGACAAGCTCGATTTTTGAAATCGTGAAATAAGTGACATTGTTTTCTTTTTACGCAAACTGTATTTCTTTGTTTCTGTAACCTATCAGAAATAAGAGGAGCAGGTAGACCTCAGAGTGTGGAATTGTAAACAGTCTTCAGTTTTCAACAAAGGATTATTGATGTCATTGTGTTTCTCCATTGCTGAAACACATTGAATATCAAAGTAAATGGATCTGAATTTAATTCTCAAGTCGGTCACAGGTCATTGTAACATGTTTACTGTGTGTGACATGTATTGACTGAAGATGCTTCATAATAAATTGAGGCAAGAATGAATTGTGCTTTGTCAGTTTCAAATAGAGGTATTCTCAAATTACCAGTACATGTCGTCATGTTTGATTAGTACACTTCGCAAAGGGGATCTCATGATGTTTGTCCAGCTGTGTCCTAATACATGTAGTTGCAGTACAAAAATATTGTATGTGTTGTAAATAATGTCACATATTTGAAACAAATGTAGATGTATGACACAGTAATTTTACTATCAACAGTAGGTTGGATGTTCAGATTTCTAGA
Organism: Schistocerca serialis cubense; assembly: GCF_023864345.2. NCBI lineage: Eukaryota > Metazoa > Arthropoda > Insecta > Orthoptera > Acrididae > Schistocerca > Schistocerca serialis. The sequence goes on along the minus strand of NC_064641.1, from coordinate 624,599,949 downwards.
TACTTAAGATTTAAGTAAAAAGAGATATCAAATATAACTTTAGTTATTGCTTCTTTGTGTAAAGCTATAGATATTACAGATGTTATGTATAGCATTGTAGTTTTGGATTCTAATAGTAGTATTGGTTCCACAATTTCAGTGACAAATCTCAACAGTGTAATCCCCTGTATTTCACGAGGATAACACTGTTTATCACATACATTTCAGATTGTGAGCTTTTTGGCAGAGTAGTAAATGTATATGTGTAACTAGAAATGGCAGAAATATTGCATGTTAATTTTCTTGCAAAATCTCTGATATTACCTAATTTTTAAGACTTAAAATACACACAGTGTAAAATCATCAGGCTTTTATGATTCATAGCATGGCGCTATATACATCTCTCTCTAGAATTTCTCAGTACTTTTATTTTGTTGAGTATTTTGGAGCTGAAATATTTTGGTACGGTAATTAATGTGTACATACATGTAAAAAAATAAATGTCAATATTAATTTCAATGCTTTTATTTCTACCTGAGACACCTTTTTTAATAAAAAATATTAAGCATTTAGTCTGCAAAATCAACAAATTTATTGCAATTTTGGGAGGATGGTAAGTATTTTAACTAGAGTATTGTTCCTAATGCTAATGAGTGCAATTTTTTTTAGCTTGCAGAGCATTGGGACAAAGATAATTTGCCTTCACACTTTTTATGTTGGTTGATGTTTCCCCCCTTACATCCATGAGCCAATTGTCCCCTTTTGGGTGGGAGAAAATTTGTGAGATCGTTAAGATATAGATGTAGAAGACATGAAAGGTCTAACAGTAACTGAAAGAGCATATCCAAGAAATTCTCTGGCTCCTAAATACTCAAAATTTGAGAGAGTCCAGCTGTAGGATCACCTTTAATACAGTAAATCACAGGGAGGTTGCTTCTAGATAGCCTACTGGTATATCAATGAATCATTTTCAGCTTTTATCATCTGTAAGCGCTCTGAAAGTAATTATTATGATTTATTTATTTGACTAGGCCATATTCGGGCTTTCAGTATTTTTATTTCATAATTACTTCAGAAATTACAATTTTAGTATCATAAATAAATAAATAGTAATACAATGGCATTAATGCAGTGATTTAAATGTAATCCAATGACCGTGTGAAAAAGAGTTTGGGCTTCTGCTGCTACCAACACTACTGCTATTGCTACTTCTACTGCTGGAGCAATAACAAAATGTATATGTAGCTATAGAGAAGTGATATTTTCTGAGATAGTGAGATCTGAGGCATAGTAATTTAGGTAGTGTATACCAGTTAGAAGTTAATGGTAAATGAAATGATCTAGTTGGAAAGAAAGATACTTTGATCCAATTGAGTAATGAGAGCTTGCAAGGAACAAAGACAGACAACATTGTTTGTGTGGTAGATATGCCATTGAACGTCTTTTGAAGCTGGAGCTGTTATTTGGTTTGCTGATATAATGAGGGAAGTTATTCCAGAGTTCGGTTCCTGCCATGTAAAGGACTTCACAGAAGTGACTGAGTGATGGTTTGGGGTAGAAAGGATTTTGCTCTGGTGGTAACGAGGGTTTCTGCTGTGTTTTTTAGACAAAAATGTATGGTTGAGGACGGATAGGAGTCACTGTATAGGCTGATAAGTTTTCATCTAATATTACTCCTAGACTCTCCACTGAGGGAGAGGTACTGGTATTGGCCCAATTTAAGATTAAAGATTGTAGAGATTCCCAATATTTTGGGCTAATGAGCCTAGAATAACCAACCAGGATCACATGGTTTTGGATGGATTGAACTTTCACCCTATATTTTGTGGCCGTTATTTTAGTTCACGTAAGACGACATTGAAATTCTCAATAGCTGTCTTAAGGCCGACTATATAAACATTCCTGACTGGAGATCAATTTTGACAGTAGTTCAGAACTTGAATGCTGTTCGGGACTCCACTCTGTTGTATAACACAAAACTTGGATTCACCAAAGGAGGTTCAACATGCTTGGCAACACCGCAAAATTGGCTATTGACACAATTATCACGGTTTGAATGCAGCCATTATTCGTACGTCGTAGACACACAGTATTCGTCATTGAAAGTGTCACGTGATGAAGATGAAGGAGAGTAAACGGAAAAAGAAACAATCTTTGAACTTCTCCCCATACAAAAAAAGATTTTTGCTGGAAATTTTATTGAGCCAATATAATGACAAAAAAACTGAAAAGTTACTGTTGCCAATGAGGAAAAGACATGACTTTCTTTTGTAAATACATTGGTCATAAATTCCACACTGATTGGATCATAACTCATGTTAGCTTCATTTTCTGTTGTTTCTGGACTTTCTTCATAGAAATATTTCATCCCGAAATATGTGTGATGTTTTATATATTTTAATACACTCTGATTAACCTTAGCGCCTGAGATTGCTTTTGTGTTGAACGAAAGCCATCAGTGATGATTACTACATATCCCTGCACTTTGCCATCAGGAGATATGATGGGGATATGGGTACAGTCTGCAGTCTCCAAAATACCAGGAAAACGTGATATTTGATAAAAGCTATGCTGCATTTTTGTCATGCTATTTTTTTCCGTAAGTATTTCGATGAATTCTTTCTACAGTCAGGCAGTGCAGTCCGATACCTTGAGAACAACTCTGCAAACTGTTGCTACATCTATTTGAACAAATCATCAACTGTTACCGGAAAGTGTCTTGTAACACAAAATAGAAATGTTACACTGAAGTGGCAAAGAAACTGGTATAGGCATGCATATTTAAATACAGAGATATGTAAATAGGCAGAAGATGGTGCTGCGGTCGGCAATGCCTATATGACTAGTGTCTGGCTCAGTTGTTAGACAGGTTACTGCTGCTACAATGGCATGTTATCAAGATTTAAGTGGGTCTGAACGTGGGTTATAGTCGGCACACAAGCAATGGGACACAGCATCTCTGAGGTAGTGATGAGGTGGAGATTTTCCCATATGGGCATTTGACGAGTTTACCATGAATATCAGGAATACGGTAAAATGTCAGATTGCTGTGGCCGGAAAAAGATTCTGCAAGTGCAACCCTCCTGCAAATTGCTGCAGATTGCAATGCTGGGTCATCAACAAACGTCAGTGTGTGAGCCATTCAATGAAACATCATCGATATGGGCTTTTGGAGCCGAAGGCCCACTCAAGTAACGTTGATGGCTACTCAACACAAAGCTTTATGCCTTGCTTGGGCCCATCAACATCGACTTTGGACTGTTGATGACTGGAAACATGTTGCCTAGTGAGACGAGTCTCATTTCAAATTGTATCATGCGGATGGACGTGTATGGATATGGAGACAACCTCATGAATCTACGGACACTGCATGTTAGCAGGAGACTGTTCAAGCTGATGGAGGCTGTTTACTGGTATGGGGTGTGTACAGTTGGGACCCCTGATAGTGCAGATATGACTCTTGACAGGTGACACGTACGTAAGCATCCTGTCTGATCACCTGCATCTGTTCATGTCCGTTGTGCATTCTGATAATCCCAGCAGGACAATGTGACACCCCACATGCCCAGAATTGCTACAGAGTGGTTCCAGGAACCCTCTTCTAGGTTGAAAAACTTCTGCTACCCACCAAACTCCCCAGACATGAACATTATTGAGTACATCTGGGATGCCTAGTATTGTGCTCTTCAGAAGAGATCTCCACCCCTCGTACTCTTACAGATTTATGGACAGCCCTCCAGGATTCGTGGTGTCAATTCACTCCAGCCCTACTTCAGACCTTAGTTGAGTCCGTGCCATGTCGTGTTGCGGCACTTCTGAGTGCTCGCGGGGTCCCTACACAGTATTAGGCAAGTGTACCAGTTTCTTTGGCTCTTCAGCGTAAAAGTAGCATGCACATTGGAGTCGGTGGCTGGTTCCTTTTTAAAGCAGATTCATACTCCCTCATTGTTAGTTCTAAAAGCTGCACATTATATTTCCTATTCAAGTTTAAATGATTTATCACTTAATTTAGAGAATGAGCTCGTCCATTGTCGTACTCAGCAGACACATTGGAATAGTCAGATGTCTGTAAAGTAAACGAAAGGAAACAATATACCATAATTCACGTGTAAATTTCTTGCACCCAGAATGCTGCCCACCAAACTGGTCCAGAATGCTCGGAAAACGGCAAGAGTGATGTGATTTCAGAACGTAAAATTATTATAATTGTCTTTGTGGCCAATACAGCACAGAGAGTAGTATCAAACAATAATAATAAATAAATAAATACTGGAATTGACCTGGATTTGAACCTGGGGCCGTTTAAAGGCAAGACCAAAACAGAAGCTCTGACCTACCAAAGCAGATGTACGAAGGGTGCTAGATGAATAACAACTCGCTAAACATCTTACGTATATGTGCTTATTTTTCCTTTATTCATCAGTGCTCGTGCAGATGCTATAGCAAATTAGACAAATCTTCAATAGTTCAAAATTCATTGTTACTACTACTAAAGCCGAGAGAGCACCTTTATAAGAGGCGTTCAATCATTATTGGATGTTATCAATATCAACATGTGTAATCGTCCATGGCAAATATTTCGTATTTTCCTTTTTTTACTCTGTTGCTGAGTGTCTACAAAATGCCTTGAAATTAATCATATAAATTGCAAGACATATCCATGAATTGTTATAAGCACTGATAGCTTTTAGGTATGCATTCTGGGCGTTCACAAATTTTTAAATTCAGATAAATATGGGAGTGCAAAATTAATTGCACCTGCAGATAACTGTTACGTTTATCAATATATTTATACAACTTCGGTGCTGTCAATAATAATAATAGACAGCAAGAAACAAGACAAAAGCTATAAATACTTTTGCTATACCAATATTGACCTACTCATTTGGCGTATTGAAATGGAGTAACACAGACCTAGAAGCACTCAACACACTTACTTGATCACAATGCTACAAATATAGAATACATCACATACACTCAGCAACAGAAAGATTCACATTAAGCAGAAAGGAAGGTGGAAGGGGATTTATCGACATTAATGACAGGTAGACAATTTAAGAAAATTCTTTATAGAACGAGCAGAAACTAGCAAAATACACAAAGCAACCACTCATATAAATACATCTGCTACACCACTGCAATTTCATAACCACTTCTACAACCCTTTAGATCACATAACATCAACAGATACGAAGAAAGTAAATTGGAAGAAGAAAACACTACATGGCAAGCACCCGTATCATCTAACACAGCCACACATCGATCAAGACGCATCCAACACTTGGCTAAGAAAAGGCAATATATACAGTGAGATGGAAGGATTCATGATTGCAATACAGGATCAAACAATAAACACCAAATATTACAGCAAGCATATTATTAAAGATCCCAATACCACAACAGATAAATGCAGACTTTGCAAACAACAAATAGAAACAGTAGATCACATCACAAGCAGATGTACAATACTAGCAAATACAGAATACCCCAGAAGACATGACAATGTAGCAAAAATAATACATCAACAACTTGCCATACAACATAAACTAATAAAACAACACGTTCCCACATACAAGTATGCACCACAAAATGTACTGGAGAATGATGAATACAAATTATACTGGAACAGAACCATTATAACAGATAAAACAACACCACATAACAAACCTGACATCATACTCACCAATAAAAAGAAGAAATTAACACAACTAATCGAAATATCCATACCCAATACAGCAAATATACAGAAGAAAACAGGTGAAAAAATTGAAAAATACATCCAACTGGCTGAGGAAGTCAAGGACATGTGGCATCAGGATAAAGTTGACATTATACCAATTATACTTTCAACTACAGGAGGCATACCACGCAATATCCACCAGTACATCAATGCAATACAGCTACATCCAAACTTATATATACAACTACAGAAATCTGTAATTATTGATACATGTCCAATTACCTGAAAGTTCCTAAATGCAATGTAACATATACCGTACAGTTAAAAGGAAGTCACGCTTGATCAAGTTCCGCGTCACTTTCCATTTTTAACCAGAAATAACGTCTGAGAAAAGGATAATAATAATAATTATTATAATAATGTTATGCACAATTTGTCTGAAAAAAGGAAGAATTGTTCGTGAAGAATGTTGTTGTTTTGTACATAATTAAGTACAGTTTATGGCAAAAATGAAATAATGTTTAAGCTTTCGCTACTCTCTGATCAGCATTGTTGTGTAAGTGGGAGTTTTTGTCTTCTCTATTTTTTTTCGAAAAAACATACAAGATCCTTAATTCTTGTATTAGTTTACATATTAACTTCATTGCTGAAAATCAGGCATTCTTGCGTTGCGCCCACACAACAACTTACGCTTATTATACATTTCTTTGTTAAATGTTCGCTTGTAGCCATGCTAATTTGATTTCTTCGCTTTCTCAGACAGCGGATCTGGTCTGGGAGGACCTACTTCCTTTGCGTCTAACTTTTCCTGGTAGTTTTCTTTTCTGTTAGTGCTTAATATAGGTTCAACAGAGTTCATGTGGACATTGCACAGAAAAGCCGATTCTTGCACAGTAGCTGGCCAGAGTGGCCGAGCGGTTCTAGGCGCGACAGTCTGGAACCCCAGCAACCACTACGGTCGCAGGTTCGATTCCTGCTTCAGGCATGGATGTGTGTGATGTCCTTAGGTTAATTAGGTTTAAGTAGTTCTAAGTTCTAGGGGATTGATGACCTCAGCAGTTAAGTCCCATAGTGCTCAGAGCCATTTTTTTGAACCTGCACAGTAAACAACCAACTCCAAAACAAACTGCTGTTTGCCCAAACTATTAAATTCAAGTAGTACTGTTTACCAACAAGGTCACTTGACTAGAATACAAATGAGGCACTGAGAGCCATAAGGGCACAGAGTTGTATTTCAGTGAAAATCAGAGAAACCAGTGAGACCGCTTTTTGTGGATATTCAGATATACGTACAATGTGGGCCTACAGTACAGATAAACCTGACCCATCATAAGATCAGCAGATGTCAGAAGCATGATTAAATGCTAGTCTCTCACAATCGACAATGATGTGCTTAATGGTTCTCAGTGCCTCAAATGGATTACTGTATGATAAATCCAAAACTTAATATACTATTTCTCATTCAAAACCCCACAAAATTTGTTTTTCTATCAGTATAACGTGTACTGATCTCTGATTTAATTTTACTGTATAGTGAATGAATTGGCATACCTGTGGAGTGCCCCACTACCAAGCGGGATTTAGTGACATTGGCGTAAATTTGTCGATGAGTGGTAAGCAGTGCACGCCATGAACTGTGCACATTGTTTGTCAAATGTGTATGCATTTGGTGCGTAAAGCAATTACGTCACACTAGGTGCGCATGCGCAGAAGTTCATTAATATGTGCACAAGTTTCATGGAGTATAGGTGATAAGTCCGATAACCTGGTCTTATAGATCGAAAAAAAAAAAAAAAAAAAAAAAAATATCGAGGTTCAGCAGTATGGTCACTGGCGTAGTTACATATTTACATGTTAATAATAAACTTCTTTATTATTTAAATTTGTATTTGCAAAAAACAAAAGCGATGTCATTTAATGTTACTATATTGTAAACTGACGATTACATTTTGAACCTGTCTTTCATCTGTGAATTTTCATCAGTCAAAGTCGATCCTATTTCACCGCAATCTAATCTGGTGTTAACGTTTATACACCACTGATTTCCGACTTAAGCTTGATCCGAGATAATTTTCTTTGTTAATGTAATGTCAAATGCTTTATACAGATGGCCCTCAGAGTTTATTGGTTTTGATCTAAGATTTAAGTGAAAGTCATCAGCATACATGTGGCGTTTACAGTACGGCAGAACTGTTAACACATCATAGATGTATAACGAAAAGAATATAGGACCAGATCCTGATGGACAAATAATACTACCTGTCTCCATTGCAACTATCTTGTACTGGATATGGTATATTGTTTGTGAGAAAACAGGTAAAAAGCAAAACCAATGCATTCTGCTCAGAGAGAAATTTATGCTTCTAAGTTAGGCAAGTGAAATATCAAAGACAACAGTTTTAAAGTCTTTGCTAAAGACCAGTAAGAACTTGATAGCTCTCTCTTGTCTATCCATAGCAAACTACAGGTCATCTCTTACTTTTAGTAAGGAAGGTGTAAAGCACTGTTTGTGGAACCTGATTGGGATTAATGTAGTAGGTTGTTTGCAGTTAAGGAGTTGTAAAACATTCTCGGTTTTCTTGCTGTGTCAATTCTTGATAAAATCTCGAGCTTTTGATGATATCCTCCATTGTCATCATCAGGAGCAACTGACTGTCTTCACTGCTGTTGTGGCAGTCTTTTTTTTATAGCTCGTGGACGGCTTCTGATTGGTTGGCTTCTAATTGGTCGGCGAATACGTACTGCTGTCGCAGACGGTGTCAATGTGTGCGCTGGGGGGCGCCACTGCTTCCGTCGGAACGTAACCCTTGGAAGGCACGTCTCTGCTGCTTCTCTTCATCAAGTGCTCAGTTCCTAGCACAGCTCAGATGGTATCCGCTATCACGGTTAAAGTTCTTCTGGCTCATTCTTATTTCAACAGCCTCCTTAATAACAGAATCCCAGTACGTGGAGGCATGGGACAGAATTTTTGTTTCATCGAACAATTTGTTTGTTCATAAGGCTGTGCTCCGCAATTGCCGATTTCTCCAGTTCTCTATTTTTAATATGGCGTTGGTGTTCTGCACAACGGTTGGAAACAGTTCGAATGGTCTGGCATACCGTATATAATTGCTTCCACACTCACATGGGATATTATGAACTCCAGGGACCCTGAGGCTGAGATTGTCCTTTTCAGGGTGCGTCATCTGCTTAATTTTCTTATTAGGACAAAAAAATGGGTCTTATACCCCGTCTACATAGGACTCCTCCTATTTTGCTGGAAATAGCACCACAAAAAGGAAGAACCGCAATCGGTGTTTCATCCTGTGAGTGTGCAGTATTTTCACATTTCCTTTTTTTTTTTTTTTTTTGAGAACACTGCCTTTATATCGCGTGCACCATAGCCATTCCTTCGGAACATGTACTTCATATGGTTAATCTCGGACCTTAAGTGGTCCTCGTCAGAAACAGTTTTTGCTCTATATACCAACATGTTCAAAACCGAGAATGTTTTACATATGAGCAAACCCACCTATTTTCAAAGGTGCGTGTAGGACACAGAGATTAGGCACTTTCTGTTAAGGGATTTGATCTCTGTGAATGAGTATTCCACTATTTTATCTTCACTGTTTGTGGATGTATGTACATGCACCTGTTAAATCAGTTGTGTCTATTTAATAACTCAACTGTTCTTTCGAATAGTGGAAAATCCCCCAGGAACAGCCTGTTGAAGCTGCAACTAACAGCCATCACCCTACCCTGTCTCCATGACCTACCTGCATACTAAAACCTCCTCTGTGTGGTGCCCAACTATCAACTGTTCTTTCAAGTGATTTGGGTGATTAATTTTTGTTGTGCATAAATGAAAATTATTTTGAAAGTAATTTTGCATTAAATTAATGAAATTGCTTCATAATAGGACATATTGCACTTGATTCATAATAGCTTTTCATTATGTCGAACTGTGAGACTGGTTTAAATATGCTAACTCCTAGCATTTTTTGGGGGAAAAAATACATTCTGCCTATGGAGCAGACTGACAGACATATTATACATGCCATTTTATTTTAAATAGTCACATAATATAGTAACAATCACAATCTCTTTTACTTATGAAGCATCTTCAGTCATGATTTTCTGATCATCTTACCCCACATTTGTCATCCTGGAGTAGTACTTAATTGTCCTGCTTGTACCAGGATGTCAGATGTTTAGCATTTTTAAGCACAGTGTCTGAAACAAGTCATGCAAATAAAGTAATTTAAAACACAGCCTGGTGGAATTGTCATTTTTCAGATTGGGCTCTGGGATCCACACAGACGAAAATAACATTTCACTCTCACTGTGTGTTAGTTGTGTGCGTTAATGGTATATAATGTTGCCACAAAATCGCCCCTGAAGATGTTTATACGAAAAAATAAGCAATACACATATGTCACAAAACAGATAGCCTTTTTTTTTAGTATCATAGATACATTTTTTTCTTTTTAAATGTTGGTATTACGGTCTTTGTTCATTGTTTTATGTTTTTTTTACATTGCACAAGCAGACTATCAGAGGGACCCCAACCAACCTTTTTCTGCATCCATGTGAAGGAATATATTAAGGCACTGGATCATGTGTTAATTAGTACAAACAAGTGTAACCAAGAAGTACATTAAGGCACAGTGTAACGGTAAAGTATACATTTGTCACATAAACATGAAAGTGGAGGAAGGCCTGGCGTGCCAGCTTACGTAAGGCTCTTTTGCACATGGTACAGCATTTGTTCTGCTGTCTGTGCTGAGGTGAGGCGTCTTCTCTAGGCCGGCCATGGATATTCACACGCCCTTTATAGGGTTGCAACACTCCTTCCTTCTTTGCCTCCCCATGGAAGATGGTAAGTCAGCACCAGTGATGGAGGCACTGTATCCACGTATCAGAGCAGGCAGGCAGTTGGTCACATAGTCAGCAGAGAAGACATGTGGCAGTGATGCAGGCTGTGGAGATGGAAGTGGCCTGGTGCTAACTACTCCAGCCAGTGGCAGCGGCACGCAGGACAAAGATGGCACCTGAGATGGATGGGGTGCGGGCGGTGTCGTAGGGGCCTTTGTGAATGGAAAGATGGCCACAGGGGGCTAGGGTCTCTGGGACACAGTCGGTCACATGTGCGGAGCTGGTTGTAGTGTTGTGACACCAATTCATCGAAGGTGCACATGACACACACAGGCAGTGGCCTAGGCACTGATGGATGACTGCTGCTGGTATACACTTAGAAAACTTGCAAAACTTATGGGTCCAGATGGCGGAGCCTGGATGGAATCGTTGTGAGGTGGGTGCTGGTAGGTGGCTGGAGCAGATGAAGCAGAGTATGGTGCTGGCAGCTACGAAGCTGCTCCACCGGGCTACAGTCGCCGACTGCAGTGAACCTTTATGAGCTCCAGAACCTATTAAGTTCTTCCTTGGCAGAAGACTGCATGTTATATTTGTTCCTCAGAGTTTTGCAAGTATGGACCAGCCACTGTGCCCCATCATTGGACTGAGGGTGAAATGGACAGGTTGTAACATGTCGGATGCCACACTTTGTACAAAAAATTTCAAAATCCTGAGTCACATAGTGTGGGCCATTATTCATCACAAGCATATGTGGCTATGCTTCCAAGAAAAAAATCTTTGTGAGTGCCATGGTCATAGCTGCCATGGCTGTGAACTGGGAACAAACCACATAAGGAAATTTTGAGAATGTGTCAGTTGCTACAAGTCAAAAGCAGTTAAGGAAGGACCTGCAAAATCAGTATGAATATACTTCCAGGGGTGCTGGTAGGACAGACCACAGGGAAAGAAGCATGTGGAGCCACTTGATGGATCACGCACTGTGGGCAGGCTGACACAATGTGTGTGATGTGGCCAAAACGTGGTGCCAGGCCATCAATTTTGTATGAAAAACACCCCAGTGGCTTAAGTGGAAAAGGTGCAGGATGTTCTGCCACAATGCGGATGGGATCACAACCTTGAGCACCTGCTCTTCAGTAGCCAACAACACACCATCAATAACGAAGAAGCAGTGCCAGAGAGCATAATAATAACACAAGCGATCCAATTCCCAGCCCAGTGGTTTATCTGGCCAGCTGTGGTGGAAAATTGAACAACATGATGGGAGACAGCATTGTCTGTGGCAGCTACCAAAATCCGAGAACTGGTAGTGGGAAAACCATCAACGATATTTTGGGCTTTGATGTCTAAATCGAAACTCAACAGTTCATCCTGATCAGATGCTGGATTGATGCCAATTGACAACCAAGAAAGAGCATCCGCATTATTGTATTGTGCTGTGGAAATGAATCTCATAGTCACAGCGTGGTAGAAACAGGGCCCAGCGTCGATGCCGATGGTCCACTTTGTCTGGTAGAGATGGCAAAAAATGGAAAAGAGAAACCAAAGATTTGCCTGGTTGGAAGGTAATCAAGCAAGGGACTGAGTGTAATTTTGACTTCAGCAGGGTAAAACCAAGCTCACAGGTGGATGACCAGTGAAAGGGAACAGATTTACATAAGAGAGCATGAAGAGGCTGAGCCACTGTGGCCACATCAGGAAGAAATTTATGGTAGTATGCAATCTTTCTGAGAAAGGTCTGCAACTCTTTGAAACTGGTAGGACACAGCAAAGCTGCAGTGGCATCGACATGTATGGTACGGTAGCCACACCAAATGGCAGGCACTGGTGTTGGTATAGCTAGAAGAGGTTATTCGTTGTGAGGATACATTTGGAATCATCATCCAGAGGAAATTGGAAGTAAGGTTCTGACAAGTCTGTTTTGGAGAAATATTTGCCCTTGGAAAGCTGTGCTAAGAGTTCATCCTGAAGAGGTATCAATAATAGACTGTAAATTTTAAATCACCACAGAGCTAAGGTACCATTAAGTTTTGTGACAATTGCCGATGGATTGGATCATTCACTAAAGGAGATAGGTATGACAACACCCAAGGACATAAGCTGATTGAGTTCCCATAAAACTAATAGGATTGGGCGGGCACAAAGAAAAGGGCAGCACACCATTGTTTTCATTGTGATGTGGACCATGAGTTCGGCAGTAAACCCTTAAGCTTCCAAAAACGGAAGAAAATACCGAGCAAAGAACATCCATTTGTTGCTACAGAATTTGATTCAGTACCAGATGCACTTCATCAGAAATAGAGAATCCAAAAATTTTGATGGTTTCTAACCGGAATAAATTTTCAGTGTTGGCATCATACAGAATTAGAAAGGTCAAAGGCCGAACAACTGCTTTACGCACTACGGGATTAGAATGCTGCCCCAATGTGAGTAATTTTTGTTTATTGTTATTCACTGACAAAAGACAGGAGACAACACCAGTGAACTAAGATCCATATAGGTCTGAGAATTTAACAAAGTCACTGCTGCAACCTGTGTCTACTGGCATTTTTATCATCTTGTCCATAACACGTACTTCAATGTAAAGTTTTTGTGAGGCTACCATCACTTGGGAATCACTGTTCACATCCATGTTCGTGTCTGATGAAGGAGTCTGAGAATTGTACACTGACATGGTATGTCCCTTTTGTCACAACAGCTACATGGTGCAAGGGAGTGATGGGAGTGGAACATGGGGCCACTGTTGTAATGCTGATTGCTGTTGTTTAGCACAGTGGTGCCTCATGTGTCATGGAGACAGTGCTTGCATGACTTTGATGTCATCTCCCCTTTGTAAGCTAAGTAACGATGGCTGAGGAGGAGAAGGATCAGTTTCTACTTCGCACCAAGCTTCTGTCTGATTTCATGCTTCCATAGATACTTCAAAAGATTGGGCAATGGTCAAAACCTCTGAGAGAGGGGGATTTTCACATTGTAAACCATGTTCAAAAACTTCTCTATTGGGGGCCAAGCATATTGTAGCATCATGAACCACTGAATGTAACATATGAGTGCTGGTGAGCTTTGGTAACAAACTGACGGCGATGGCTAAGCCCACAGAGTTCCACTGTGTAAGCTCTATATGACTGTTGTGGCTGCTTTTGACAACAGTAGGACTCAATGCAAGCAGCAATGATGTGAGTATGTTTGCAGTGATAAGTAGAGAGCAACTGACACATTTTGTAAAAAGAGAGACTAGCAGGTTTCTGAAGAAGATCTAGCTAATACGAAAGGAGGAGAAATCCATGGCAGAAAGAAAGCCTTGGGGTTGGTGACACCAAAAGCTTGGAAATTTTACTGAAGGCATTTTTTGTATGTGTCCCAATATTCTGGAGAATCATCACACAGAGGAAAAGGTGGGGGTTGCATCAAGGGGGGTGAAGCCTTGTGCCTTAAAGATGCTGCCAAATTGTGTAGTGCCAGGAGAGGGCCTGCTGCTGGTTGGTGAGAGTTCACTGCTGTTCAACAAGGAGTCAAAGAATTAATTCCACTGATATATTGGCCATAGTGAACCACAAAATGAAACATGCAGGGTAGATAGCATCGCCACTGCCAAAAATATTGTAATATTGCACAGCCTCAATATCAGAATTTCGACCAACCAACTTTTATTCTGATTCCATATGAAGGAACATAAGAGACCTGTTGAAAAAGTATCTGACCTTTGATTTTCACGTGCAAAATAGAGACGATAGCCCAGCACCACTGTGCACAGTAAAGGAAGAGACCTTTATGCGCATGCGTGAATTTTGTTCCCGCCTTCCAGCACGTCAGTCACACTGCCTGTCGGTTGCTCAGTGAGGTGCTACACAATGTGTGTGTTAGCTAACTGATTCTCTCGAGATGACTGAACGTGTTGAGCAAAAATACTGCATCAAATTTTGACAAAAGCTTGGTGATTTTCAAAGCAAAACAATTCGTAAGATTCAGAAGGTGTTTGGAGAATATGCGATGGGTGTAACACAATTTGAGGAGTGGTTCAACCAATTCAAAAATGGCCGCACATCAGTGGAGAATGACCAGCGTTCTGGTAGGTCCCAACCTGCTCGGAGTGCAGCTGTTGTTGAGAGGGTGCAAAATTTGGTGATGGCAGATTGTCGTTTGACCGTGTGGGAGATTACCCAAAAGGTTGGAGTGAGTAAAGATTCTGCACATGCAATTTTGTGTGATGATTTGAACATGCACTAAGTGGCTACGACATTTGTGCCCAAGTTGTTGTCCCGGGACAAAAAGACCTGTGTTTTGACATTGCACAGGACCCTCTGGACAGCACCAACAATGATCCTGGGTTTCTGAACACTGTGATAACTGGAGATGAGTCATGGGTGTACAGGTACAGCCCAAAAACAAAACGACAGTCATCGCAAAGGAAGCATCCAGAGTCTCCCAAGTCGAAGAATGTGTGGCAAGTGCGAAGCCAAATCAAGATGATGCTGACTGTCGTCTTTGATGTCCTTGGAATTGTGCATCACGAATACACACCAGAAGGACAAGCAGTGATGAAGGAGTACTATCAAGATGTTCTCTGGTGACTCCGTGATGCAGTTCGGTGCAAAAGACCAGACATGTGGATGGCTAAGAACTGGCAACTGCATCATGACAACGCTGCCACATATTCATCCCACTTGTTCCAAAATTTCCTGGCCAAACATGGAATTACAGCCATTTGCCAACCTCCCTTCTCTGCAGATATGGTTCCTTGCGACTTCTGGTTGTTTCCAAAATTGAAGATGCCACTGAAAGGATCCCATTTTGAGAGTTCAGAAGAGATAATGCAGAACACAACGATGGAGCTGAACACCATTCCAAAAGAAGACTTCCAGAGGTGTTTCCAGCAGTGGAAGGATTGTTGGGCTAAGTGTGTGCAAGCACAAGGGGCCTACTTTAAAGGGGATTAGGGTCCCAACCCCATCAGGTATTTGAAATATTTTTTCTGGACAAAGCTCGGATAATTTTTAGACAGGCCTCATACTAAGGCACTGAATGATGTAGTAATCAGTACAAACAGACTTAACCAAAGACTACATTAAGTCACACTCTAACAGTGAAGCATACATAAGTCACATGAACATTAGTGTGGCTGAATGCCTGGTGCACTGGCTTATATAAGGCTGTTTTGCACATGGTGCAGCACTTGCTGTACCATCTGTGCTGATGTGAGGTCGGTCGTGGATGCCAGTGCTGTTTAACTATGTACGCTCACTGTATAGGGTTATAACAGTTCATCTTGTACAAAAAACTACATGCGGTATTATAACAAGTTTAAGTACTTGTTTAATATTTGATTATGTGCATCACATTTGGAAAAGCTTGTGCAGTGCACTCAAAATACGGAAATGATTATGTGTCTCAATAGAAGTACAGTAGTGTTTTCATAGGACTGAGTATATACAGAAGAATGCAAAGGAAAATTGTGGCTGTTTTAGGTAACAATCAGCTTAGCTTTACGAAAGGTAAAGGCACCTGAGAGGCCATTCTGACGTTGCATTTTCTCTCCGATTATCTGACCATTTTAGCATTCCAACCACTCCCAGAAGTGACGGTTAATCAAGGTTCTACTGTATTTTGAAAAGTAAAGTCTCTGCAGGGGGGGGTGAACATTTATAAAAATCATCTATTTTGCTGTGTATGTTCATGCTGTATTGATTTGAAGACAAAGATAGTCAAGCAGTTTTTTCTACCACACACTTTTCACAAAACATAAGTGTAACTTTTAAATTCAATCTGGACCACATCAGTTATGTTTAGAAATTCCAGATCAGACACAGGCTTCAATTCTGGTACGTGCACCAACAATATGGATGTTACATACCAAGCATTGATTTGCGCTGTGAAATCAGTGATTTACTATTACTTTGTAGATTTGTCAAATGATATTCGTAAAATTTTTAAGATGATGTTCCCTGATGGCATTCCTGAATATTTTTCAGTTTTGTGTAAGAAAATGAGAGACCAAATAACTGATGGAATAACACCATATTTCAGGGCACTTATGTTAGAAGCAGCATGTTCATCATATAACACATTAGGTTTTGATCAAACTGCCCATATTAAAGGTAGAAAGGAATTACAACCAACCACTACATTTTGCTCTGAGACCGTTACATAACAATGCATCATCTAAGAAATTTCTTTATCAACAAAGTGATGATTAAACATTATGTTAGACATTGTGAAAAGTACTTTCAAAATACAACTCGTCCCTAAATAAATGGCCTATACTGGGATCAGAAAGATTCATAAAATAGTGTGTAGGCTTTTAGATAGTTATGTTCAGGAGACCAAAGGCAGACAACTTATAAACATCAGAACTTGCAACATTCATACAATGTATAATATCTATGTAAAGATTTTGGAGTGTCTAGTAGGAGAAGAATCCAAATTTCTGTTACCATTATTATGATGGTTGGTCTGTTCGCTGGGAAGAATTTGAAAGAATTCAGCTTAAGTTTAACATTCCAAATCTCAAGTTTTTGAGGTGTACAACCACAAGTGTCAGTTCTATTTTCCTAAACATATACCTCTAAAACAGAATTGTGCTATTGTTCAGCCTAAATCCTATAGTGCCACTGTGAGTACTAAAAAAAGTACAGTGAAAGTGGAACTTGATTCACAAGTTGCATACAGAAGTAGGAAACATACTTCAAACATTTTTGGCTTGTGCTTTGAAGGTTTCTGCTTTGAGAAAAATTGAGAGTATTCCTAAAGTTCTTCATAATGAACTCTTTATAATGGATAATCTGTTTCCTCTTGGGCAACTAGTTGGTACAGGCAAGTAACTGAAGAGCTTAGTAAACTGAAAGACTATGACAAGTTGTGGTTCCTACAGAATGCTCAAAAACATTACATCATGGCTTGCAAACATGATGAAAGAGACATGCTTGTCAAGTGCAACACTAAAAAGTTTTGAAAGTGAAAGTTTTAGGTTCTTAGATACAAAAGAGAGAATAATGAACAGAAGCTGCTGTGACATGTTAAAGTGTGTAGAAATGATGCTTTTCAATATCCAGTAGGATTACCTTTTAGATGAGTGGGACGTTCTACAGTATGAAAAAGATGACCTAGCTTTAGATAACAGAAGTACTGACAATTACTGGCAGCAACATGTCTCAAAAAGAGACTCATCATCCATAGAGTTAAAGCATCCAAATGTTTCAAAACGTGTTAAGGCTTCTGTCACAATATCCCATGGAAATGCAGACATAAATAGAAGTTTTCCGTTTTGAAGTACACATTAGGAAAAGACAAGGCAACAATGACCAAAATATTTTTAAACAGCATTTTTGAC
The DNA here is from genome assembly GCF_023864345.2 of Schistocerca serialis cubense. Classification (NCBI taxonomy): domain Eukaryota; kingdom Metazoa; phylum Arthropoda; class Insecta; order Orthoptera; family Acrididae; genus Schistocerca; species Schistocerca serialis. Next base: position 624,582,112 of record NC_064641.1, on the reverse strand, counting down.
TGTGAGGGCTGCTGTGGGACAACACTCAATGGGCACAGAAGCCCATTGACTTACAACTCTTTAGATATGGTCAGCAGCAAGCAAATGCAATTAATACTGCTTATAAGAAAGAATGTGAAAGGAAAGGAAAACATAAATGAATAGAAAACAAAAATGAAGAATGGAACTGAAGACACTTGGAAAAGAAATTGACTATGAGGCAGCTGTTCTTCAAGGAAATAAAAAGGAACACTAACTGTCTATGGAGGCATGAGAAGAACTTCTCTCTCAAGCTTCAGCTAAACTGAAGAAAGCACCTGAAAAAAATTATATAAAGGCTTCAAAATTGTTCCAGGATGTGCTTGGGAGTGCACAAATTATGAATGTGGAAAAAAGAGTGAAGAAGGGGAGGTATAAACCATTCAGAAAAATCTTGAGAAAAGAAAATCTATTACGATTACTTCATTTTTTGCTAAGATTTCTAAGAAACAGTAAATATATATATAATTTCTCTGTGGCAATGCCATTTTTTTTCTTCATACAGATTTATTAATGGATGCAAGCACATTGGTAATTTGCCATTGGTAATCATAATTCACAAACAAAATCTATATCACACTTTCGCTACTACTGACATTCTATGCTTTAGAAATGGTGAAAATATACATGTATTGTGGATGCATTGATGGAATAGAAGGCTGTGTAGTGCTGGAGTGGGAGCAGGGAAGGGGATGAGTGGGTGAATTACAAGAGGTAAAGAAAGTTGAGGCCGGCGGAGTTAATGGAAAATAGGACATATTACAGAGAGAGTTCCCATATGCGAAATTAAGAAAAGTTGGCTTTAGTAAGAAGAGTCCAGGCAGCACACACTATGAAATAGTCATTGAAGTGAAGAGTATTGTGTTGGGCAGCATGCTATGCAACTGGGAGATCCAGTTCTCTCTTGGTCACAGTTTGATGGAGGCCATTCCAGTCAGATAGACTATTGTTTGTCATGCCCACATAGAACACAGCACCAGTGGTTGCAGTTAAGCTTGTAGATCATGACTGCTTTCAAGGTAGCCCTACCTTTCTTGGGATGCATGATGCTGAGCAGACTGCAGTAAGTGTTGGGAAAATGTATGGGACAGAGCTTGCATCTAGGTCTATTACAGGGATACGAGCCATGAGACAAGGGCTTGGGAACAGGGGTGGAATAGGAATGGATTATGATATTGTGTAGGTGTTGTAGGTGGAAGAAACCACTAGGAAGGGTGTGAAGGATAGTGGCTAGGATATGCTTCATTTCAAGGCATGATGAGATTTAGTTGAAACCCTGGCAGAGAAAGTGATTCAATTGTTCCAGTCATGAGGGGAATGCTCTTTTGTGGCCAGACTGTGGGACTTGGGGAGGTGGTGACTGACTGAAGGGATAAGGCACAGCAAATCTCTTTCTTTACAAGGTTGGAAGGGTAATTTCAGTCCGTGAAGGTCACAGTGAGAGCTCTTGAATATTTTGAATGGGCTGTTCATCACTACAGATTCAACAGTCATAGGTAGCTAGGCAGCAACTGAAATACTTCAAACAAGAAAATGAAACTGAATCACTGACAATAGGTCCAGCAGTGGGATCTCCATTTGCCGCACAAACAGCTGAAGTAAATGATTAGTCTAGGATAGAGCCCTCCACAACAGCTTCACCAGTATCAGAAGCAGCTACATACAACACAACTGCACCATTAACAAGAAAAATATTGTGATTCTTGAAATTTTCCATCATCTTTCGGGCGTGCACTCGGGATAGCGACAATTCTTCTTCCGATATTTCGACTAGAAACCTCCCAGCTATCTTCAAGGCGAGTTGGAGACTGAGTTCATAGTGTTTGCGCATGCCTATTTATATGGAGAGTCACGTGATACAAAGCTGCTGAGGATTGAAAGCGCATGCGTCAAAGATATCAAAGTCACCACTACTGCGCTAGTCATAGATAAGATGTATATAGCAAAGATAAACATATAAGCACAGAGTGCAAACAAAATAGTGCTGATGCGAATCCACAGTGCTTGTAAATAAATAATTAATCTTTAAAAGTGGTAACATCTGCCGGAAGTGAGGATGCAGAAATTCTTTCCGAACGAAGGTGTGAAACAAGCGGTTTCCAAGCATTGTCAAGATGAAATCCTTCGTCACGGTTTAGCAGGTTGTCGGCTAGTTGTATTTCTACAGCTTCCTTGACAACTGAGTCCCAGAAAGATGAAGCAGTAGTTAAAATCTTAATATCTTTATAACCCATGGCATGGCCAGTAGAAATGCAATGTTCGGCAACTGCTGATTTGTTGGACTGAAGAAGACGTGTGTACTGCTGGTGTTCAACGCATCGTTCCTGTACAGTGCGCGTGGTTTGCCCTATGTAACGTTTGCCACACTCACAAGGGATTTCATAAACTCCGGCCTTTCGCAAGAAGAAAGACAAGGTACAGGAAACCTGTGCCCCTGAAGGACTTTTGGTACCCAACCTCAACATAAAGGGGCCAATGACACCAGATGATAAAAATATGAACTCCTCTTAACCATGTTGCAACAGCTGAAAAGTACCATTAGTATACGCTGTCTCAAAAATAAAGTTGTGAAATCTGAGATTGAAGCCAGTGATACTTGTGTTGACTGTATTTGTATTCAAGAGCACTAGTGCAAAAGTTATGAAATAGAAAACATTAGAATTCTCTGTATAACTTGATTAGTCATTTTTCTAGGAAGGAAGCCAAAAACTGAGGTGTGTGCATTTATGTAAAATCAGGAGTTAAAATAAAAAACAGACCAGAAGCTGAAGCCCCGAGTGTAGAAAAATGTTTTGAAGCTACAGCAGCGCAACTGAATGTAAAAAAGAGCAAAACAATAGTCATGTCAATGTATACAGCACAAAAACATACAGAAATTGGAAGTCACTTGGCCATGTTAGGAATTACATAAAAATGGATTTCAGTATGCAGGATTTCCCATGTGTATTTCTTAAAAGCAGTCTTTTCCTTTCTTAAAACAAGATCTGGTAAAAGCAGAGAGGGATGACATTGTTCTTATGGGAGTTTCACTGGGACCTAAAAAAATGTTTGTTATAGTAGGATTTCCTTAAAAACAGGTTAACTAGTTGCAGAATTCAGGGGACAAAATTTTTTTACACATGTGATGTACTGTTTTTGTATTTATTGGAACTGCAAGAACTTTAATGATGAGTACATTGTGATCATATATGCCTAGGACAATATCCATAGCTTTTGTATCTGAAGTTTCTAGATTTGAAAACATACTGTCTTTTGTTCCATTATATTTCCTATGAATATTATGAAAAGGGTAGCTGCTACTCACCCTATAGCAGAGATGCGGAGTTGCAGATAGGCACATCGAAAAGACTGTCGGAAAGTGATCTTTCAGCCAACAATACCTTTGTTGAAAACAGACAAAAAACACACACACAACAGCTTCAGCTGCCAGAGACTGTGGTAACATGTATGTGAGTTGCATTTGCGTGAGTGTGTGAGAGTGTTTTCGACAAAAGCCTTGTTGACCAAAAGCTCACTTTTCAACGGTCTTTTTATTGTGCCTATCTGTGACTCAGTATCTCCACTATATGGTGAGTAGCATCTACCCTGTTCATAATACTGTTACATTCTAAGTTGGATTTTCCATTGTTAGTTTTTTTGAAGCATTGGTTAGCCTTGTAGGGCTTTTTATTTTGGAATGTCAGTTGAAACTGTGTAGAATATTTAGGAACTGAATTTTAATTGGACTTTCTACCAACATACTGACAGTAAAGTCTCTACATGTTGAGGAATTGAATTTTAATTAGACTTTCTATGGACATATTGACATTAAAGTCTCTACATATAGTTATTGATGATTTCCCATCATCTAAAATGCTTAGCAGTGGCTCAAGTTTATTTATAAAAAATTTATAAGAAATACACATGGGAAATCCTGCTTACTGAAATCCAGTTTTATGTGATTCCTAACATGGCCAAGTGACTTCCAATTTCTGTATGTTTTTGTGCTGCGCCACGTGATGAAGTAAATGATAATCAATTCAGTCAGCCGACATGTGCCTAGACCACAATAACTTGACTTCCCTCATAGCAATACCAGCAGATGCAGTGAATGAATCAGAAGCAAATTTGCATCTTACAGGCACTGGGTCTACAAAGCAGAATTGTGGCATGCAAATGTAGAAAATTTACTGTTCAACAAAAGCTGACGAGCACCTGCTATTATGAGTGACTGTGCTTGTGAGTGTTGAAACTGTAACTTAAGTTTACCATGGGCATGATGGTATTTTGTATCAGAAAAGTAACAATATACTGAAGTTTTCACTCACAGACTATCTGTTCTTTAATGGCTGTTAACCTGGTACTAGTAAAACTTTGACCCTGTTAACGTGACTGGTTCTACTACAGCTCAATCATTCGAAAAGCATTATTCATTTTCTGACAGGGCAGGCATGCTGTATGGACCGCAGAAGAAGATATCACCAAGAGGTGAGTGAAAATTTATGTAGGCAGAACATTTTAACTGTGTACTTGGGAATTTAAAAGCTGTAGCGTTTTGAAACTGTGATCAGGAACAGTTTGGGAAGAGGATGGTGGGATGAGATGACATGGAACAATGCACAAGAAACTGAAAATGAAGATTGATGTCAAAATACTAGAAATTTATGACATAAAACAAATGGCAAATGTCATCAAGGTGACAGAGGACACAGCACAGAACTGACAAGATAGTGACAGATTTTATATATTGTGTGCCTGTATTATGAGACTTGCAAGGACAGAAGAGAGTGATATGCGGTAAATGTGTAAGAAGGCGATGAGATTCAGTTCAGTCTGAACAAAAACCAACAGGTGGTCTAGTAAAGAATGATGCTTCAGTTGATGATGTACCTCAGTTATGTACAGATGTGGGAGTAGAACTGGAACAAAATGTTTCAACAGATGTAACAGTGGGAGACAGTGTGAACTTTTACAGCAACCAGTTGTACAGTCTGAGTAATACTCATTTGTTTCATGTTAGTCCGTTTAATGTAAATGAGCAGGAAAGTGTACAAGCAGATGCCAAACTTGGTCTGATAACTGTTGAGAATAGAAAACAGGAAGTAGCTTGTGGAGAAGGTAGGGAAGGAAGCATGTGGAAAATGTTTGATGTACTGATGGGTACAATAAAAAACAGTTTTACTGTAGCAAATAAAAATTTTGGTAATATTGACCAGGAAATTGAATAATCTGGATGGCGAGCTTAAAAAGTTTAATCTGAAATTCACGTGATGTTGGCTGAGTCAAAGAAAACTTGGGACAAAGATTTGCAGTTGTTTGACACTCAGGTGGAGGAAAAAGATTCGTTGATTGGAAAAAGCTGTAAAACGTCCTCAGGTTTTTAGAAATATAATATTGGAAGCATGCAAAGAGTAAATAAAGTTAAAGAGGATGCACATGAAATCAACCGTAAAGTTGCTGCTGTAGAATTTGTTTATGAACCTTATCACAAAGCTTTGGACAGTAAAATTAATACTGAAAATGCAAATTTGCAGAGGTTGTCTGATTGTATTGAAGTGACAGAAACTAATATGGATCAGCTGACTAATCAGGTTGAGAATGTAGAAACTAAACTGCCATAGCATGACAACAGGTTGACTAAAGTGGAGCATGAGATTAGAATAGGCACTGACAGTGTTGGGTGTAATTTGGTGATGGAATCTTCTGTAGTAGTTTATATTACAAGTGCACAATTTTTACATTTTGATCCATCTGCAAATGTGCATCCAAAACAATTTTGGAATAATTTTAAAAAGATTTTGTCAAATTTGTGGATCACTCGGCAAAATATCTGTTTTATTATGTCAAAAATTTTAGATGAAGTTAGAATGTGGGGTGACTGCTACTGAGCTGATGATATGATATTCAAAATGGTTTCTAGACTTGTGAAAAGTTCAGTCCTAGAAAAGAAAATCTAGAGTTTTGCTGTAAGTTGGGTTGCTAACTTGTCATATTTGATGAATAAATTAGAGCCTGAGCAAATTATAATGGGTCTAGATAGGAAGATACCTGTGAACTGGCATAATAAAATTATTGCTGCCTCATGGATGTCATAAAAAAGTTTATTAATTACTTGAAGAGGGTTGAAAAATTATTGCAAGAGTAGGTACAAGTAAAGAGGAACTTTAGATCTCAGGAAAATGTGGAAACTCGCCAGAATGTAAATGTAAACAGAATGGGCTTGCTCCATAATGATACTAGGAGAGGATATGGAAGGTGGTGCCATACTACGGCAAGTAGATCAGTTAACAGACAGCAAGGATCTGTGTACGGGTCATGATCTCCAATTTACGATGAGGAGGATTTGTGAAACGGACAACAGGTGGGAGTGAGAATGAGAAATGAAGCAGAGCCACAGAGTATGAGGAGCTAGAATCCATCTGTGAAATGACTAGCACTTGCAGAATGGGAAGACACTAATGTGATCTGTTAACCATGTTTTCATATGATACATTTACGTATTCGCACTGAACCTGCACAATGGATTGGCAACAGCTTTGTGACTTGGGCTGTGCCATGGACACACAGAAAATGTTTTTTGATAGTTACATTTTTGTCGTTCAGCCTACACAAGTTCCACACTTGTGTGTGCCTACCAGCTTGCATCCGACTGAAAATGTGAACTCTAACCTCTCTGGGTTCCAGCTCCTTGGCAGGAACTGCATGCAGGATAATGTGTGCACTTTCACGGGTCACAATACCTCAATTTTTTTTTCCACACTAAATCGAACAAGACATCTCTTCACCTTTCCCACTGCCACCATGCCAGACATACATATTACCAGTAAAAGTATTTTCTATGTAAAAAAAATTGGAGACCTAATTTTATGGACATGCCTTATATTGAAAATTTTGCTACCTAAAATTTTTATGATCATAGGGGCTGTGAGGCATAGTGCCTTATATCACCTATGTGTAAGTTGAATGGTAATGAGCAGATAGCTTCAAACATGAGTCATGGTTCGAGCACAACAGATGTGCTTTTATGATGTAGCAATTCCTAATAGCTAAAATTGTGCCCAAAAGATGTCAGCATCTTCCAGCCTTAAATCAAATGTAGTCAAAACAGTATATTTCAGAAATAAACTTGTATCTTCTATGAATATTAGAGTCAGTTCTATGAGAAAGTGTATGCCAATATCTGTATGAAAAAAAAGACATTATTGTAAATAATAAACAGCCTATCATTCCCCCTTTCCTATCCCAAGCCTGTTCTCACCAAGTCCTTTTCTTGTCATTCCCTGTTATGTGTATACGACCTCAACGACAGTGACAGTGGAGAAAGAGTTTTTTGGAATGGTGAAGCTGGTGGAAGAGGCACCTTTTGCCTTTGGGTACAAAAAGAGTACAAGTAGTGCAAGTAGTGACTGTACACCAGAGGGGCAGCTACAGACATCGTATGATTCATAGTGAGTGGCTGATTTTAGCCTGGGAAACCTACTGCCTATGTGGAAAGTAATGGGAAACTACCACATTACATTCCCAAGCAGTACATGATATGCCTCTCCACGTGAAAGATTCCAGAGTTAAAACTTCCCCTCATTCGGATCTCCTGGAGGGGAACACATTGAGAGTATGCATATTTGAGAGGAAGAAAGTGACAGTGAAGGAAGGAAAGATAAGGATTAGAACATGGAATGTGCGGACACTACTGCAAGCAGGAAAGCTAGAGAATGCAAAGCAGGAGATAAAAAGGAACAGATTAAACGCTCTTGGTTCATGTGAAATGAGATGGGGAGAGAATGGGGAGATATAAAGTGGAGATTAAAAGCTCTTTTACTCAGGGGAAATCAGGAATGGTGAAAATGGAGTGTGAATATTGATAGGGCAAAAGCTGAAAAATAAGGTAATGAAGGTACGATATATTGATGGAAGACTGATGATGATACAACTGAAGGGTAGTTCAAAAGATTTGGTGTTAATGAAGATAAATATGCCAACCAGCCAGCATAGAGGTGAGGAAGCGGAAGGATATTATGAGAAAATACAAGAACTCATCGAGAAAGAAAATAGAAATGTCTGTGTTATCATCATGTGGGACTGGAATGCAGTGGTGGGTGAAGGAATAGATGAACATGCAGTAGGAAAGTTTGAATTAGGAATAAGAAATGAGAGAGATGAACTACTAATTAGTTTCTGTAAAGAAAATTCATTAGCAGTGGGTAACATTATTCGAACACCACAAAAGGAGACGTTACACATGGATATAAAATTTGAATAGGGAAAGATATCACTTGGACTGCATCCTGATACAAAAAAGGTTTAGGAACAGTATGAAGAATGCCAAAGCTTATCCAGGAGCAAATATAAATTCAGACCACAACATAGTAGTGAGAGAAATATAAGTGAAGTTGAAAAAATCTGGAGGGGTAAAGTGAAAGAATGACTAAACATAGAAAGACTCAAAGAGGTAGGTAAGGCATCAGATTTGGAAAAGCAATTTATGGAAAAATGGGAAAGAGGTAGTGTTGATGAAAGTATTAATGACAAATGGATACAAGTGAGGGAAGGACTCATGGACTCTGCCAAAGAAGTACTAGGAATTGGAGTATCCCAAAGCACCAGGACAGAATGGATAACAGAAAACATGTTGAAAAAGATGGGAGAGCGGAGAAAGTGGAAAAATATAGAAGCTGAAGACAGCAAAAAGAGGTACAGGAAACTAGATAATGAATTAAGGAGAGAAACTGAAGAAGCAAGGGGAAAAATGGATGAACAGAAATGCAACAAAATAGAGAAAATGGACAAAGAGGGAAAGTATGAAATGATGTATAGACTGGCTAGTGAGATAGTTTTTCAATGTAAAAGAAAGAGTGGACAGTACTCTAGCAGAAGTACAGATGGCAATAATATATTGAATGTCTGTATAAGGGGGATGAAATACAAAGCGAAATTAGGTTGAAGAGGAGCAATATGTGCCGGAAGATGGAAAGGGATTCATTATCTTGGAACCTGAGGTAGAAAAGGTGCTGAAGGAGACAAAGAATAGGAAGGCATGTCGAGATTGCCAGCAGAACTGTTGAAGAGCCTGAGAAAGAAGGCAGGAAAAGAAATAGTCTATATCTGTAATGAGATATATGACAAATGAGAATGATCTTATGACCTCTTTGCATCAGTTATGATAACAATAGAGAAAAAGAGAAACACAAAAAATGAGAAGAGCATAGGACCATCAATCTAATTTCTCATGCAGCTAAAGTGTTGCTGAGTGTGTTGAAAAGAAGGCTATATGGCAAGCTGGATAGAGTGATTGCAGAAGAGCAGTTCAGATTTAGAAAAGGAAAAGGAGCAAGAGATGCTATTGACCTGGACTATAGGGGAAAGATATATGAAAAAAAGGTAGAGAAATATTTGCTGTTTTTATAGATTTAGAAAATGCTTTTGACAGAGTTCAGTGGAACAAGCTGATGGATGTTTTGAAGAGGTAAGGAGTAGATTGGAAAAAGAGATGAATGATACAGAATCTATATTTACACCAGAAAGTAAGGATAAGGATTGGAAATGAAATGTCAGAAGGAAGCAGCATTGGAAAAGGTGTTAGACAAGGTTGTTGCATTTCCCCACTGTTGTTTAACATGTACCTTGAAGAGATTATTGCAAAAGGCTTAGATGGAAAAAGAGGAATATGTATTGGTAGAAAGAGTATAGAATGTATCAGATTTGCTGATGATGTGGTATTAGTGGCAGAAAGTGAATGTACAGGAAAGATCTGAATGAAGCTTGTGTGAAATATGGGATGCAAATAAACACCCCAAAAACAAAGAGTATGGTCATCAGCACAAGATGTAGACTGTCCAATATTAAAATAGGACAAGCTACCATTAGCCAAGTAAGTGCATTTAAATGTCTTGGAAGCACAATAACTGAACACTTGAGATGTCACCAGGAAGTAAAAACTCAAATTGCCATAGCGAAGAAGGCATTCAACAGAAAGTGGAGACTATTATGTGGCAAATTAGATAAAGGTCTAAGGAAAAGGCTCGGCAAAAGTTTTGTCTGGAGTACAGCCCTATATGGGCAGAATTATGGACATTGAGATGAGAGGATGAGAAAAGGTTAGAAGCATTTGAGATATGGAAGAAAGTGGAGAGGATAAGCTGGATGGAAAGAGTGAGTAATGAAAGAGTATTAGCAAGGGTTGGTGAGGGAAGATGTCTGCTGAAGCGTATAAGAGAAAGGAAAAAGAGCTGTTTGGGACATTATTGAGAAGGGAGTGCTTGCTAGCAGATGCTTTGGAAAGACTGGTTTGTGGGAGAAGACTGGCATAAAGGGAAGAGGAAATTATGCGGACCTGAAGATGACGGCAGAAGACCGGACAGCCTGGAGAACTACAATGTGAAAACTTGCCTTTTGGCAGAACACTAATGATGATGATTATAAATAAATGTTTATGTAAAAATACGTGTTATTACTAATTGCACAATTACCTAATAGTTAATCAAATCACTGCTGTTATCAGTTATATCTTGGCACCTTTTTGGCATGCTTTTCACAAGATTTTCTGCATATTCTCTTGGTAACAATCCCCCTTCAAGGCAGACGAGTTTTGTTCTTTGTAGTTTTTTCGTTTTATGCTTATTTCATGAGATATTTGGCCCAGTCACTATCATTGGACTACCCTGTATTGGCTTTCTTTTAAGCTTCATCTTAATATACGACCAAACATTTTTGATCGAATTTGCATCCAGAGAGATTGCAGGCCAATCCATTGTGGACAGCCCATTGTCTTGACCCACTTCGCAACTAATGTCTTTGACTTTCTAAGAATTTTACTAGCAGCTCAATATGAAAGCTTTATTCCCTTTTGATGATTTGCAAGGAACACTGCCTCATGACACTTCAGATATTTTGCACTCATTTTACACTGCAACCAACGAAACAAAACATTCAACTCTCACACTGTTTATCTATACACTGTGCAAAAATGTGTTGAGCGCAGACTCGAAACCATTACCAGAAATGTTGCTGCAGAGGTTACATTTAAAATTATGGCATAAACTTTCTTGTGGAACTGACTGCATATCTTCCACTAATATTTGTTGATTTGATATGTTTAATTGTTAGTGTGAATGATGGTGTGAGAGCAGTGTAATATAATGAATGATCCATGAAATGAGTAAATGATAGCATGGGAACTGTGTCAGTACAAAAGTGAGTAATTCATATTCTCAGGAGACATTTGTGAAGTGTAACTGGCCAGTTTATGATACTGGGAAACAAGTAATATATTAAGATATTTTCATTGTTTAAAGAGGGAGTTATTTTGGTATTCGTAATTTTTCTAAATTTGTCCTTTTAATAAACTGCTCATAAAAGTAATTAATTTGTGATTGGTCAAATGTAAAAGATGTTGGATTATGTGGTTTAATACTGATATCAGACTGGCTATGACGTATGTAAGTATTTTGTGGACTAAATAACTGCTTTGTGAAGTCTAAAGGCAGTTTGAAGCTCTGTCTTTATAGTGCTCAGGCATGTGTAATAGGAGCTCTGCATAGATGTGATAATTTGGTGGAAAATTGAGTCAAACTTGACTTTGGATTGCTGTAAAGTGAATGTGAGTGAGTGAGAAAGACAAATGCATGAAAGCCCCATTTTTATGTGTGAACAGAATTAACTAAAATCCACATGGCATATATGCAGGTTGGGACCAAGAACTGAGTGTTCAGAGGGATTGTGTTTTGGAATATTTGAGCAAGCACTCTGTTACAGACAATCTGTTTTGTAATCTTTTTGGTAACTCATTTGGTTGGATACCACAAGGTGGCTGTTATGGGTGACTCTGTGTGTGTGTGTGTGTGTGTGTGTGTGTGTGTGTGTGTGTGTGTGTGTGTGTGTGTGTGTGTGTGTGTGTTTTGATGAAACTGTAACTTAAGGTTATCATGGGGTTGCAAACAAGTAACAATATACTGAAGTTTTCACTCACAAGAGATTTCTCCTTTAATGGCTCAGTTAACCTGCTACTAGAAAAACTTATAGTTACTGTTGGTGCAACTTATTCTACTACAACAATAGGGCAGGCATGTGGACTGGACTGCAGAACAAGATATCACCAAATGGTGAGTGCAGATTTCTGTAGGTGAAACATTTTAATTGCACAGTTGCAAGAGGAAGGAAGTAAAAGGGCTCAACATTTGAGAGACTATGCATATGTTTGCTGCTGCCTGGAATTCTGTAACACAAGAGGCTGTGTTAAATCGTTTCGCAATGGCTGATTGCAGTACATAATTTGCTGCTGATGGTGACATTGATTCAGAAGATTTATGCCATGCCATTTTCTTCAGATTATGACTTCATTCCCAAATTTAGACCAAATCAGGTATATAAGCAAACACTAACAACTTTTTCAGTGGAAGGAGATATAATCCACACTGTAATTAAACCAATTTTATCACATAATAGAAAATGCCATATCTCTGTAAAATAATTTCTCTACAATTTTCATATTTATATTATGAGGAAAAGTAGAATGGGTTATAACTTTATTTGAATGTATATTAGTGCACAAAAACTAAAGGCATTTTTGCACAACTGCATTTACATTTCTAAATCACATCTATTATATGTAAATTCAAAGACTGAATAATCTCCAAATTTTCTAACTTAATTAAAGGTATAAAAATGTCAATTATTATTATGTTTTCAGTTATCTTCTTTATTATAGAAACTAAATGCAACTAACCAAACAATCAGATAATTCCAAGAATAAAACTGATTGAGACAAAATTGTTGAACTGACTAGGAAATGTTGCATTCTCTGCATATCGGAAAGCATCTGTTTTTGTGTGCAAAGAAAGGGAAAGTGCTGTGTCAGTCAGTCAGAGAACAGAGAAAGACGTCAGTGGGGGAAGCTAGATGGTTGTTATGCTTTGATGCTTGGCAGTGTTGCACAACAAACTGACTTTATAAATTGTGACTGATATAGAAGAATAAAGAGGAGATGACATGGCTTTTGGAAATAAACAAATGGAAATCATCATGTGTGTAGTATGATAATTAAGCAACCCACCACGCAACTTTTTCACACAGCTGGAAAAAGCAGAAGCAGTTTGACGCACCAAGCAGGTAAGTGTGCGAGTTCAGATTAAATTGAATGTATTCCTCTTGTCATATAACTACAAGCAGTGACATGTAGACAGATGTACTGTCATCCTTGGCAAAAGTGCTAGCCAGTAATCTAATACTTTTTATAGATGAGACGGGATTACAAGTAGGATTGCTGATATTTCTGAAAATGCAACACTCCTGCACTTCATTGTGACGATGACGTCCTGACTTCCACACCCAAGGTTGCTGCAAGTGAAATGTTCAAAATGCTTGTGAAGGAAACTGAGGTAGGAGCTGGTGGTGAAATGGTGATGATAAAGAAAAGCAGGCTATTACACAAAGTTTCACTGTTGAAGTCCAAGGAATTGATACCATCAGGAATTTCTTTCCCTCTTTTGATGTAGATGAATCAATTCTAACTTATACCAACCAACTGGAGTGACAAATTTTTCACTACAATATAGTGAGTGGAAAAAAGAAAGATGAGTTCTTTATTGGAAAAAAAAATGTGTGCTGCAAAAGTGAAATAACTATACATTTACTGCATTCAAATATGTACCACAGGATATCGGTAATTTTCTAATTAATAGCACTTATAGCACTTATATCAGCTGAACACATTTGAATTATGCTTCTGGGTCACTCCTTCCATGTACTGTGGCAATAGCATGTAGTAAAACAAGTTGTTCACCAAGAAAAATATGTTCCACCTCTTCCTCACAACCAGATGAAAGATGTTCATCTGAAAACATTGTTTAGGTAGTTAGCATGTATAGAATTTTCCGCTGTGAATGTACTGGTAGGACATACACAATCAGAGTGAGACATGCGAGCACAGAATGTCATCAAGGCATGACAGTGACTTTCAAAAGCATTTGACACCATTGACCATGAAATGCTGATACAAAAATTAGACAACTATGGCATTCAAGGGCAACCAGGTGAATGGATAAAATCATACTTGTGCAACCACAAGCAGTGTGTATCATTAGGAAACTCACACCAATCAGAAATCAAACCCATCAAATATGGAGTGCCGCAGGGTTCGGTAATGGGGCCATTGTTATTTAATGTGTGTGTTAATGGTATAGGTGTTGAGGAGGAAGAAAAGAAAATATTGTGTGCTGATGACATGACAATACTAAATAGTGACCAAAATATGGAACAGCTTGAGAGAAGAGCATACATATCTGCAAATGTCACAGCTCAATGGCTGTTGGAAAATGAACTGGTTATAAATCTAAAAAAGACTATGTATGCAGTGTTTAAAAACAAGGAGAAGGCTGTAAACATGGATTTAGAGGTTGATGGAACAAGGCTGGAAGAAGTATAATCGGCTAGATTCTTAGGTATTCTTGTGGATAATGAATTGAAATGGAAAAAACATAGTAATAATGTTTGTAAGAAACTGAGCTCTGTCATATTCTTAATGATGCGGCTATCACAGTATTCAGACAAGAACCTTTTGTGTATCATGTATCATGGACTTTTCAAACCATACTTACAGTATGGAGTGACTGTGTGGGGAAACTCAAACAAGAGACAAAACAAGTGTTCACATTACAAAAAAAAGCAATTAGGACCATTTTAGGAAGAAAGACCTCTGAAACGTGCAAAAACTGTTTCAAGAAGTTAGGTAGCTTAACTTTTTCATCATTGTATATATACAAAACAATAATGTACATCACAAAAGGTAGCGAGGACTGGATTACAAATGCTAGTGTACACACCCACAGTACAAGAAGGAAGAATGAAGTACGGAGCATACCCCACTGACTGGTAATGCTAGAAAAAGGACCCCAGTACTCTGGTATCAGACTACTAAGAAGTCTGCCAAAAACCTGCAAGATAGTGTACTTGACAATGACTTTCCAAAGAAACTTAAAGACTATCTCATTGAAAAAGAGTTTTACAGCGTTGCAGAATACATATGCCATTAAATTTGTATATCTTGTTATTCATTATCAATGATGTAAAAATGTAAGCTAAAGGTGTAGAAAAATCAGTGATAATGAATGTTAATACTTTTGAGATGTCCTATATTACACGTACATTTACTGTACACAATGTACTCTTACAGGATCAAATAAAATTCAATTCAGTTCAATTCAATTCAACTTAGCATCTCCACCTTCTGTCAAGGGGTCATTTATGCTTTGGTGTCATGGGTTGGTGTTGCTTTGAAGGCAGACAACCAGAGGTGCTGCCACAGTGACAACACCCTGGAAAACAGTTGAAGAAGCTTGAGAGAAATATCATTATATTCAATACTGTTTTGTTCTAAGACTCTGTTCAGAGTGTTGTTCTGGTGTACTGATTGATAAGAGATTTGTTCACACAAAGTTGTACTTGTTATATCAGAGCAATGAAATACAGAAGAGTTACTGAAAGATGTTTACTTTTGAAGCTATCTTCCAGCCCTCAGTCCTCCACAGATGGAGAAGAAGCCAAATGGCAAATGTATCGAGATAATTCTACAAAGGTGACCATACAAGAAAATAATTAATGCAAAAATTACCCAGGATAGCTTCATGATTATAGATTACTTTGAAGGTAACATGTCTTCTGGGCTTAGTCCAACCACAAAATAGTGAAGATACAGTCCATTTTGGCAATCATGACAGGTCATGAATAAGAGGTGCAAATAGAAGAGAGCTGTTGTAAAAATAAAGATAAATAACAGAATGATATTGCCCAGAGCAACCAAGCTAAGGACATACCTGGTGTGATCAAAAAGTAATGGGAATTTTTCAATTTCACAGGCTTTATACATCCAGTTTTCAATTTTTTTTTATTTTGTTGGTACGCATGTTCCTGATGTATGTTTGCATTTTCAGCTATTTTGAATATTTAGTTTGTTGCTGACAGTCAAAAAGGTTATATGTTTTCGAGTGTTCAGTGAATTTTCACATTTGAAAAAGATGAATCAAAGAATTCGCATTAAATTTTGATTGAAAAGCGGAATAAATTGCAGAACGTCATTCTAAATGGTGACTAGGTTAATTGGTGAATCTGCTACAAGTAAGACATGAGTTTAGGAGTGGTATAAATGTTTCAAAGAGAGTCAAGATGATGTTGAAGATGACATCTGCCCATCAATCAGTGACAACAATCTACATCTACAACCTACACTTTGCAAAGCACCATAAAGTGCATGGAAGAGGGTACATTACATTGTACCAGTTATTAGGGTTTCCTCCTGTTCCATTCACATATGGAAAGCAGGAAGAATGATTGTTTGAATGCCTCTGTGTGTGCTGTAATTATTCTAATCTTATTCTCACAGTCCCTATGTGAGCGATGCATTGTAGTATATTCCTAGTCATCATTTAAAGCCAGTTCTTGAAACTTTGAAGCAGACTTTCTTTGGGTGCCTTACACCTATCTTCAAGAATCTACCAGTTCAGTTTCTTCAGTATCTCTGCAGTATTTTCCACTGACTCAAACAAACCTATGTCCATTTACACTGCCCTTCTCTGTATACGTTCAGTATCCCCTGTTAGTCCTATTTGGTACAGGTCCCACACACTTGAGTAATATTTCAGAACTGGTTACATGAGGGAGTTGTAAGTGATCTCTTTTGTAGACTGATTGCACTTTCCCAGTATTCTACCAATAAACTGAAATCTACCACCTGCTTCACCTATGACTGATCCTATGTGATCATTCCATTTCATATCACTATGTAGTGTTACTCCCAGGTATTTGTGTGGGTTGGCTAATTCCAACTGTGACTCATTAATATTACAATCATAGGATCCTATTTCTCTTTCATTTTGTGAAGTCCACAATATTCATTTTTGAACATTTAAAGCAAGTTGCCAATCTCCACACTACTTTGAAATATTGTCGAGATCCTACTCAATATTTTTGCAGATTCTTTCAGATAGTGTTCATTATAGGTAACTGGATCATCTGCAAAAAGTCTGATGTTACTGTCAATATTGTCTGCAAGGTCATTAATATACAATGTGAACAGCAAGTGTTCCAACACACTTCCCTGGGGCACACCCAAAGTTACTCATACATCTGACAATGACTCTCCATCCAAAATAACGTACTGTGTTCTCCCTGCCAAAAAGGCCTCAATCCAGCCACAGATTTCACTTGGTACCCCATATTATCATACATTTGACAATAATTGTAGGTGTGGTAGTGAGTCAAATGCTTTTTGAAAGCCAAGAAATACTGCATCTATCTGCATACTTTGATCCAGAGCTTTCAGTATGTCATGTGAGAAAAGTGTGAGTTGAGTTTACATGATCAATGTTTCCAGAATCCATGCTGATCAGCATGGAGGCAGTTATGTGTTCAAGATACCTCATTATGTTAGAACTCAGAATTCGTTCTAAGATTCTACAACAAATTGATGTCTGGGATATTGGATGTTAGTTTTGTGAATCACTTTTACTACCCTTCTTGTAGATGGGTGTGGTATGTGCTTTTTTCCAAGAACTGTGCATGGTATTTTTTGGTCAGGGATCTGTGATAGATTATAGTTAGAAGGGCTAACCAAAATAGGATCTGATAGGGATTCCATTGGGCCTTGGAGCTTTGTTCAGCTTTAATGATTTAAACTGTTTCTCAACACCACTGATGCTAATACTTATTTCACCCATCTTTTCATTGGTACAAGGATTAAATTGGGGCAATTCTCCTGGGTTCTGCTTTGTTAAGGCATATTTGAAAAGGGTGTTAAGCATTTCAGTTTTTGCTTCACTACCCTCAATTTCATTTCCTGTCTCATTCGCTAGGGACTGGGCACTAACTTTGGTGTTACTAACAGCTTTTGCATATGACCAAACTGTCTTTGGGTTTTGTGAAAGATCATTTGACAATATTCTGCTACAGTAGTCACTGAAGGTTTCATGCATTGCCCTCTTGACAGACAAATGCATTTCATTCAACATCTTCAGCATCTCTCTATCTATAGCCCTATGCTTGTTTTGCATCTATTATGCAGTAATCTGAGTTTCTTTAGAAGTTTCTGTACAGTGACTACATACCATGGAGGGTTACTCTCATTATGAACTGTTCTGCTGGATACATCCAGTGCATGATCAATTATTCTTTTAAACTTGAGCTATAGTTCTTCTGCATATTCCTAACCTGTGCTGTAAGTTTCAACTCCCTCCTGATATTTTATCTAGGTTACTGAATGTGTATATCCTTCTGGTTGTTTTAGTTGTTCCTTTTACTTTGGTAATCACTGTTGACATAACTGGGTCATGTATTTGTATTTGTATTTCTTTATTGGTCCTGTAAATCATGTTTAGGTACATATTTTGCACAAACAATGTAGGACAAGTCAGGTTGGTACAGTATATACAACATCATACACCTTATTATTTTGAAAGGATAAATAATTAAAAATTATTCGATACATGTTGAATATTGATGACAAATTTAATAAAATAAAATAAAATGATAGACTTATTAAGAATATTTGAGCAATTACACTACACTTTTCTGGTACTCTAAAAACTCGGAAACAGAATAGAAGCAGTGGTCAAGCAAGTACTCTTTCAGTTTCACTTTAAACTTTTGTAAATTTTGCATCTGTTTCAAATAGGATGGCATGTGATTGTTTCAAAAATTTTATTCACCATAGATCATTTTACAATGATATTGGCTTCGTCATACAAGATGTACTAGTACATACAGAATAACACAGCATTATGCCAGTATGATACACTCCTCTCTTACAAATGTTTGTACTTACTGTATTGACATGTAAGTAATGCTTCTGCCTAGTGTCATGAGGGTGGTAATCACAGTTACATTTGAAGATATTTCCATCTTTTAAAATACTTCCTTTTGTGAAATTTAATATTTCATACATATATAAGCAAGAAAGAGGCAGTATACTGAGATTTTTAAATATTGGTCTACAGGAGTCTCTGTACTTAGCATGGTTTATTATTCTAACAATATTTTTCTGTAGCCTAAATGTTTTGTTTGTACCTACGGAGTTCCCCCAAAAGATAATGCCGTACATCAACAGTGACTGATTACTGCCATGGTACATTGCGATCACAGACGCACGGCTTGTATTTTGTGTGAGGATTCTTACTGCGTACGCAAGTGTGTTTAGTTTTTTATTTACATGGTTAAGATGTGTCTCACATTTTAGGTTTTGCTGAATATGTATACCTAAAAATTTTGTGTCGCTCACAGATGAGACAGTTTTTCCATCAGTTTTAAAAATCGGTCTTGCAGGATGTAGTTTCTGTGAATTGTGGAAATTGACTGTCACTGTTTTTTCATTATTTATTATTAGCTTGTTTGTTCTGAACCATTGTGTCAAATTTTGTATTATACCTGTAGCTGTTTTTTGTAAGCTTTCCTCATCACATCATTTGATTAGGATATTTGTGTCATCTGCAAGATTAGATTAGATTAGATTACATTAATACTAGTTCCATGGATCATGAATACGATATTTTGTAATGATGTGGAACGAGTCGAATTTTCCAATACATGACATAATTAGGTTAATTTAACAACATACTTAAGTTAATATAACAACTTTATTTTTTTGTGTTTTTTGTTTTTCTTTATTTTTTTAATTTTTATTTTTTTATTTATTTTTTAATATTTTTGTTTTTTTTTCTTTTTTTTCTTAATTTATATCTAAAAATTCCTCTATGGAGTAGAAGGAGTTGTCATTCAGAAATTCTTTTAATTTCTTCTTAAATACTTGTTGGTTATCTGTCAGACTTTTGATACTATTTGGTAAGTGACCAAAGACTTTAGTGCCAGTATAATTCACCCCTTTCTGTGCCAAAGTTAGATTTAATCTCGAATAGTGAAGATCGTCCTTTCTCCTAGTATTCTAGTTATGCACACTGCTATTACTTTTGAATTGGGTTTGGTTGTTAATAACAAATTTCATAAGAGAGTATATATACTGAGAAGCTACTGTGAATATCCCTAGATCCTTAAATAAATGTCTGCAGGATGATCTTGGGTGGACTCCAGCTATTATTCTGATTACACGCTTTTGTGCAATAAATACTTTATTCCTCAGTGATGAATTACCCCAAAATATGATGCCATATGAAAGCAATGAGTGAAAATAGGCGTAGTAAGCTAATTTACTAAGATGTTTATCACCAAAATTTGCAATGACCCTTATTGCATAAGTACTGTTATCCCTTTAGTTATTTTTTCTGACAAATCATTAACATAAAGAATGGAAAGAATTGGCCCAAGGACTGACCGTTGAGGAACTCCATATGTAATGTTTTGTGCATTACTGTAAAAATTACAATTTTTTTGTGTTTTTATGTCTTTGTCTTTTATTTGAGTGGTCTGTTGACGGTCATGAAGGTAGGAATGTATACACTTGTTTGGCAGCCCTCGTATTCCATAATTACCTAGCTTCTGCAACAGATTATTATGATCAATTACATCAAAGGCTTTACTAAGGTCAAGAAATATGCTAGACACATGTTGTTTATTATCTACTGCAGTTAAAATTTCATTTAAGAAGGTGTAAATAGCTGACTGTGTTGATCTGCCAGTTCTGAATCTCTGTTGTGCATCACTTATTATGTCTTCTTTATTTAGAAAGGCTGTCAGCCTTCTAAGGAATAGTTTTTCAAGAATTTTACCAAAGCCTGACAATACTGATACAGGTCTATAGTTTGCAGCTTCATGTTTGTCCTCTTTCTTGTACAGTGGTGTCACTTTTGCCATTTTCAGATTTTTCGGGAATATACCACTCATGAATGATGAATTGAAAATATCCATTAATGGTTCTATGATAGATGGTACACTTGCTTTGATAATAATATCTGGTATTTCATCAGTACCTGCTGAATACTTATTGGCTTACCTTTTTATAATGACAGATAATTCCTCAGGTGTTGTTGGAGACATGAATAGGATTCTTGTAAGAACTTTTGTATCTGACTGGAGTGTATTGCTGTCTGGTTGTTAGTTGTAATGTTTGGTAATCAGGTGGTGTGATACATTAGAAAAGTAGTTGTTAAATTTATTAGCCACTACTGTGGGGTTGATTATTTTATTGTTGTTTTCATGAAGATCTATATTTTTGTGGGATAATGATGTAGTACCTGTTTCTCTTTTTATGATACTCCAGGTTGTTTTAGTCTTATTCCTGGAATTTTTTATTTGTTTGTCATTTTCCATTTTCTTTGCTTTTGTTATAACTTGTCTAAGTATTTGTTTATATTGTTTAAAGTAGTTAATAAACACAGGATTTGTGGTTTGCTTTGAGTATTCATATAAGTTCCTTTTATTCTGGCATGATATTTTTATTCCTGTTGTGATCGATGTATTTGGTTTGTGCACAGAATTTATGAGTGACGTTTGTTTAGGAAAGGCTATTTCAAAAAAATGTTTTTATGTGGCCATAAATTTATCAAACTTGTCATCTGTGCTCTTTGAACTGTAAACATCAGTCCAGATTTCTCTTCTCAAGAGAGAACAAAAATAATCTATGTTTTCATTATTAAACTTCCTCATAATAGTTCTAGTTTTCTGGGCTTTCGTGTTTCCTGGAATAGCGATTGTTAGTATTTGGGCATTGTGATCACTAAAACAAGTGTTTGCAGTCTGTGTGTTGCAGATATATTTATCTGTGTTTAGAAACACCTGATCTATGGTTGTTGCAGAAGTAGTGGTTATACGAGTTGGGTTGGTTGTAGTTGGTTTTAGGTTAAAGGACTTCAGTAAGTCTTTGATTTCATCTTTAAATTTACTAGGTTTGGAGAAATCAACATTGAAATCTCCACATATGATAATATTTTTTAAGGGTGTTGAACTCCTCTAACAGCTCTTCCATATGATTATAAAAAACTTTTTTATCGCCATCTGGTGACCTGTATACACAGATGATTACAGAATTGCTAGTTGGCAGTTCTACTATTGAGAGTTCTATGTCTCTTTCTTTAGATAAGCTGTCAAATTTGGTTATGTTAGTGAAGTCTATATCAGCTACCACCATGCCTGAGTACTTCTCTACAAAATGTGGCAGCTAATTTAAACTGAGGTAGGTATGCTAGTTCTGTCATGTCTTTATTTAGCCAGTGCTCTGTAAAGCATAAAACAGAAATATCACTCATATCATTTAACAAGATTTGTATTTCATTTAGTTTATTGGAAAGAGACTGAACATTCTGATGGAACAATTTAAAGTATAAAGCAGGGACTATATAGCGTCTTGATTGACCACTAACCTCTTTTTTACATCTAGTATTGTTAGCTGTAAAAAATCCTCCTTGATTTGAGGTGTGGGTGGTGTCTTCTTGCTAGCTGGTTCCCTGGATTCTGGGCCCCACCTTTCATGTGCTGTGGTGCTTCTAATGGTAATCCACTTGTCAAGTAGCATTTGTTTCATTTTAGGCACTCGTATTGGACTGGTTTTCACATTGTATATATTTTGGTGAAACACTGATTTCTTCAGGTAGACTGGTTGATTCAGAGATACATGCATCTGGTTTGTACAATTGTTAATTTTAATTAATGAAGACAGTCTATTGCATACTTGCCCCTTCCCCTGTCTGTTCAAGTGGAATCCGTGACGTGTGAATTTATCATAACACAGTCTTTCCATTTCAAACTTTATGGATATTCTACTTTTGATGCAAGATTTTGAACAGTTCACTGTTTGCACTAAATGATGATTAACCATGTAAATTTTTTCATTTATATGTTCTTTGTCGAATCTTTTGGGAATTGGATGCAAAATGATATTTGTCTGATGAGCATTTCGGTGTGGGTATACTCAAAGAGGTCAGGTCTATTTGTTTCCATTAGATCCAACATATTTCCATTATGAATAGGGTTTTGAACTATCTGTTATAGGTAGCTTTTAGAGACGACATTAAGAAATGTTTCACAGGGTGTCTTATCACACCCACCATGAACAAAACTGTAATTTTCTCAGCTGACTGTTGTATGAGTAAAGTCTCCACTGATGATTGCTATATGAGTGGGGAATTTACATACAAGTGAACTGAGGTTTTCTCTGAAGTTTTTGGTTACATCAGGAGATGAGTCTGGTGGGTGATAGTAGGATCCAGTTATCATTTTAGGCCCACCCCTGATACTGAGTCTTGCCTAAACAATCTCGCAAGCAGCTTCAATTTCTGTCCCGGAGGATTTGTGTTTCTGGTCTATGCAACAAAGACATGTACCACCTCCATTTCCCATTTGCCTATCCTTTCAATATACACTTACATTTTCCCCAAAAATCTCATTGCTATCAATTTCAGGTTTCAAAAAGCTTTCTGTACATAGTATTACATGAGCCTCACTGCTTTTCAGGAAGACAGTGTGGAAGAATTAAAGAAAACGGTTCTGGAAAATTGCCAAATCACTGTAAGAGAAGTTGGTAATGATGTTAACATATCGTTTGGCTCATACCAAACAATTTTTACAAATATTTTGGGCGTGAAATGTGTAACAGAAAGTTTATTCCAAAATTGTTGAATTTTGCCCAAAAACATCATAGTGTAGATGTCATTCAGGAATTACCAAATGAAGTCACAATTATCCAGAACTTCTAAAGAAAGGTATAACAGGTGACAAAACATGGGTATATTGGTATGATACTGAAACCATGGCCCAATCTTCTCAATGGAAAC
The DNA here is from genome assembly GCF_023864345.2 of Schistocerca serialis cubense. Classification (NCBI taxonomy): domain Eukaryota; kingdom Metazoa; phylum Arthropoda; class Insecta; order Orthoptera; family Acrididae; genus Schistocerca; species Schistocerca serialis. The sequence continues at coordinate 624,558,413 of NC_064641.1, read as the reverse complement.
TGACTGAAGAGTGAAGACTGAAAGAAGTTCGCTAACTTCGATCACATATGAAAGTTTTTCTCATTATTTTCTTTGCTTACAATGGGCTAATGCTTCATAAGTTCATGCCTTGTGGTCATATAGTCAGTAATGAATACTATCTGGAAGTTATGTGCCATTTATGTGAAGCAGTCTGAAGAAAATGACCAGAATTGTGGCAAAACCACTTGTGGAAATTGCATCGCAAAAATGTTACCGTTCACACCTCAATGTTTGTTTGTGATTTTTTAGCAAAAGACAAAACCATCATGTTGTCTCAGCCACTGAATTTGCTGGACATGCCCCTGTGACTTCTTTCTGTTCCCAAGACTAAAGGGAACCATGAAAGGACGTCATTTTACTACCATTGATCAGATAAAAACAGAATCACTGAAGGAGCTGAATATAGTTAAGAAAAGTGAGTTTAAGATGTGTTTCCAAGACTGGAAAAGTGCTGGCACAAGAGTATTATATCTTTAAAGGGGACAAAGTTGATGTTGATGACAAAATAAAGATCTCTTAAGAAAAACTAAAATTTCTGTTAATTTTTGATTATGCCTTGTATAGGTAACCACATACTTTAGTGTCACTCAGAGTAATGCAAATACTTAAGAAGAAGTTATTTTAATTTGTTTAAAACTGAGGGAAGTGTGAATTGTCACAAAAGATTGAACTGCTATGAGGACTGAAGTAAAAGGAACTAGCTGACATATCAGCACTGTCAACAGCGAGATATATTTGCATGCATGAGTAAAAAGTTTTGGCACATGAATCAAGAAGTGGTATGCCAACAATATCAATGAATTCTGAATGCTGATTTTGAGGCTGTAAGTGCAGCATCAGTCTCTGAAAGCATCTCTGTGATAGCTGACCAACATGATGACAGTGCAGCATCGCACTGCAGTGCAATGACCTGTCACCTGTCACCTGAGTACACAAGTATGCACTTGTTCACTTCTACATCACTGAGTCCAATACTAACGACATCAGCAAAGCGATGCAGCTTGCTATGTGCCCTGTTAGGTGAGCTGTAAATAGACCCAAGCAGATTTTCTTTGTACTGATCTGTTTATGAAATGTTGTACATATATGTTACAATGATTCTTTGTTTTAGTGTCAAAAACAGAATCATGGGATTCCAGTGTTCTTGAGAGTATATATTGTTGTTATTACTGTAAGAAATTAAAAGAGGTAGCCACACTGTCAAGTGAGTAATATCCACTATACAAGAGCTATTTGATAGTATTAATACTCTTATAACTCAAGGGGAAGAATTAATAAATAGTGTGTCAGACATTCTTGATCTATGTAAATGACATTAAATACTGTACTATAAATTCCAAAATTGTTCTGTGTGCTGATGACACGTCCATTGTATGTAAAAAGGAATCATGCAATGAACTAGAGGCTGAGTGTAATAATGTGACAAAAGAAATTGTTCAGTTTTTTAATGAAAGCCACTTAAATGTAAGCACCAGTAAAACATGTTTGATGGAGTTTAACAAAAGTAGTTTGAATAATGAAATTAAATTATACATGGGCAACGAATTGGTAAAGAAAGAGTCTAGTGTAAAATTCCTTGGCGTAACAATCCAAAGCAACCTGAAATGGGATGCACATATTGACTCTTTAGCAACTAAGTTGTCAAAAAATATATTTGCAATCAGTACTATTAGCAAGTTCTGTAGAGACACCATAGTCCTAAAGACTGCATACCATGCTCTTTTCTCCTCTCACTTGAACTAAGGTATTGAAATTTGGGAGGCAACAACCAAAGCTAATCTAGATAAGCCACTCATTATTCAAAAAAGGGGTGTGAGAATAATCTGTGGAGCAAAATATAGGGAATCTTGCCGCAACTTGTTTCCAAAAACAGAGGTGTTAACTGTTATAAACACATACATTCTAAAAGCCATATTGCTTGTGAAAAGACTGCACCCAAACACTTATTCAGATTTCCACCAGGACAATACTAGAAATAAAGCAAGATTTTACATTGGCACCCACAGAACAGCACTTTATGAAAAGGGGCCTCAGTATGCAGGTATAAAATTAGCTAATGCACTGCCTAGAGCAGTCATGGCTCTTCCTACAATTAAACTGAAACATCAGCTTAAGAAATTTTTAGTAAAACACCCTTTCTACACATTAGAAGAGTACCATACTTATATGAACACAACAAATGCTTTGTGAAATTATGTGAACAGAAATAAATAAACATCTTATTGTAATTTTGTTGTAAATTAATGATGTATTCAGAAGAATGTGTCTTGTGTATTGTACAAATAACTGTAATCATTACTGTTTCTTTGTACATGTGCAGTGTCGATGTTGAATAAAACTATTATTATTATTATTATTATTATTATATAAAGAGAGAAGAAGATGAGTCATCTACAAAAATAGATAAAATTTCTAAAATAGAAGAAACCAAAACAAATTTACCTAAGAAGTTACAGTCTGAACTAAATGAATAGTGTAATCCTTGTGGTGTTTACTATGTTATCTGGTGCTGTTGTGCTTCACTGTACTTGACACCAGGTGTAACACCACCTTGTCTTTACCTGGTTGAATGTACAATATGTTAACACTGGACTGATGGTCAACTTTAATAATAGTTTAGAGATGGTCCTGCTAGTCAGTTCCAATTTGACTTCTCGCCATGCTTGGTAACTTCTGTTCCAAAGTGTGACTGCTTCACTGAAAGAGAGCATGGTTTCTGCTATCTTTAACTTTATTTTTGACAATGATTTTGCTTTAAACACTGTATTTTCTTCCATAAACTTACATAATTACAATTCACAATCATATAACAATAATTTTTAATCTGAACCTTCATCCAAAATCAACCAATCTCTTTCATGTCTTTATTACTATTGACATTCTTGGAGCGGTCTGTGTGCATATTCTATGGTGGCGCCTCAAAAGCACCTTCAACTGGTGGCAGCATGGAATAATGCACTCCATCAGCTAGTGAAGATGCCCACTTACCACTCAGAATGCACACACAGGCAGGCAGCAGCTTACCTCATTGGACTCTGAACAAAGAATTGGTGTACTATTTTTATGAGGTCTGTGTAAGCTATTTAGTATTTCATTCATATGGCTACCCTCCATACTTTGTAGAGCCTAATGGTGTGCCATGGACTTTGCCCACAGAAATGTCGTGGGACACCACACCCTGTAGGAAACAAAATATGTGAGCAGTCTACAGAGGTACATGATGAACCTAAGACATTGTGGGAACTCTTTCCATCAGAGATTATAGTTCTTAAATTAATCACACCCTTGTTCTTTGGTGAAGTGTATTATCTTTTATCTTTGTTTTTTAATCTGTTGTCTAGCTGCTTCCATGCTTGCCATACACATCTTAATTCAAGTGTAACATTAAAGTGTTTGTTTGTTTGTTTGAGTGATTGATTTATTGATCCATTTTCATCTAAAGCTTCACAATATGCAAGAGATATTTTAATTTTTGTGTTAATATTGATATTAACAATTTTACATATAATATACCTTTGTACATAATAACACATATTAATATATGAATTTATTTAATGTTGTTACACTATATACAGAGATATAATATACAAATGTTCTTCTGTTTGAGACTACATTGGATTAACATAGAAAAATTTATTTCTGTAGATATTTATTTACTGTGTAAAAGCAGTGATCAACCAAGTATGACTTCAATTTAGATTTGAAGAGACCAATGTTTTGTATGTGTTTAATGGCATCTGGTAAGGTATTGTATAGTTTGATACTGGGATGGATAAGACTGTTTTGCAATAACTTTGTGTTGGCACTTTGAACATGTACATCCAATTTTTGTCTTGTATCATAGCGGTGTATTGTGTGATTTTGAGTGGTCTTTTTGTATGTAAGTTTTGCTTTACATACATTATATTTTCAAGTGTACAAGAGGCAGGGTCATTCTTTTTTGAAACAATGGTCTACATGATTTGCAATTATCTACCCCTTCCATTGTTCTTATAATTTTTTTTTGTATTTTGAATGTTTTGATGGCATCTCCAGAATTTTCTCAGAACACTATGCTGTAGCTGGTGCAATTTTTTAATGTACACAACACAAAATAAGAAGTACTTAATTTTTCGTTCATTTGCTCAATATGTGCTTTCCATTTCAAGTTGTCTTGTAGATGAAGTCCAAGAAATTTGGTACAGGCTGTTTTGGCAATTGTCTGTCCATATAACTCTAGATTGGGTGATACCAGATTTTTTGTTGGTGCTGTGTGTGTATCCATAGCTACAGTTTTTACAGTGTTTATATTAAGTCATTGTTACCAAAGTAACATGTTAGCCTGTCAGTGGCTTATCTTATGTTTTTTTACAAGAGTTTCTTCTGAGTTTCCTGTAATTAGAATGTTCATATCATCAGCAAATTGAAATATTTTACTGCTGTCATTGCTTATGTTTAGGTCATTTACACAGAGTAAGAACAGAACAGAACAGGACCCATTACTGATCCTTGTGGCACACCATATTTAACAGTCAGTAGCTTGGAATTATATTTCTTAAAGACATTATCCCTTTCCTGATCTATTTCCACATATTGTTCCCTGTTCTTAAGATAAGAGCTGAGCAGTTGTTAGCTGTTCCTCTAATGACAAGATTTTCTAGCTTGTGTAGCAATATGTCATGATTTATGGTGTCAAATGCCTTTGAAAATCCTAAAAATATGCCCATGGTAAGTTTTTTGTTGTCTAATGCTACCAGCACCTCTAATAGAAAAGAGTGATCTGCTGATTCGGTTGAACGATTTTCTCTAAATCAATGTTGAGATTCTGACAGAATGCAGTTATTCTCTAAGAAGTCTGTTAGTCTCTTATTGAAGAGCCTTTCTAATATTTTTGAGAGAATAGACAGAAGTGCCAATGGTCTGTAGTTGGAAATATGGTCTTTGTTTCCTTTCTTGTACAATGGCTTTTCTTTTGTTATTTTCAAACATGAAGGAAAAGTTCCTGTAGCAAAAGATAGGTTACATAGGTGAGTTAAGGGCTCAATAATCAAGTCTCCACATATTTTTATAATGAAATCAGGTATATTATCTACACCTGAAGAGTGTTTCATTTTGAGAATTTTTATTGTAACCTGTACTTCTTCTACATTTGTTGGCTACAGAAACATTGATTTGCTTGGGACTATTTTCCCTGTTTCTGTATGCTGTTTTCTATTGGAGATCTGTTGTAGCAGTTTCTCTGTTACATTTATAAACAAGTTATTAAACATATTAGCTACTTCCTCTGGGTTATTAATGTTTTTCAAGCCACCCTTTAATTCAATATTATTAACTCTTTTTTTATCAGATTGGGTTTCTTTCTTTACAGCTTGCCAGATTGCTTTGGCTCTATTTGTAGCATTTTCTATGTATTTGTCATTGTGACATTTCTTTGCCTCCTTTATTATTTTATTTAAGATAGATTTACGTTTTTTGAAGTAACTATCAAACACTGGAGTTGTGTTGTAACTTCTTGCAATATTGTGTAAATACCATTTTCTAGCACAAGATTTCCTTATACCACCAGTAATCCACTTGTTGTATTTGGTGCTTTGGGTTGTTTTGTCTTTCAGTGGAAAAGCAAGATCAAAATAATATTTAAATATATTCATGAATGTCTGAAAATTATCAGAAATGTTTTCTGTACTATGCACTAGTTCCCGTGATTCTTGTTGGAGATAATTCTGAAATGTTTGTACTGCAGCATTACTGAAAGTTCTGCCCATGTGTGTAGTCTTCTTCATATAATTATTGGATGGATTAGTATTTACACAAAAGCTCATAGCCTGTGCATGATGGTCTGCCAGTCCAACTTGAATTATAATTGATTTATATTTTGTTTTGGAGCTATTTATTATTTGGTGCATAGCAGTACTAGATTGATTCATTTCACATGTAGGGGAGTGGATTGTAATCTCCAAATTATTGGCTGTTATATGTTCATAAACTCAGATTTTGAATTGCTTTGCTTATTAAAGTCTACATTTAGGTCTCCACATTTAATAACTGTTTTTTGATTTGTTACTACTTTATCTAGTAAAGTATCAAGCTGAATGGTGAATTTTTTAAAGTGGGTATCTGGAGAGCTATATAAACATATTACAATTAACTTGAATGCTTGAATTTCTATGCCTGGTATTTCAAAATCTTTCTCAGTGTTTAAGGATTCAGCATTGTCTAAGTTATTGAATTTGATATTTTTCTTTATGTTACACAGTTACCTCCATGTGTAAACTGATTTCTACAAGTTTGTACTGCTAACACATAATCCGTTATTTTCACTGTCTTTAACTCATTTTCTTTCAGCCAGTGTTCCGTTAAGCATAGTATATTAACATTTCTGAGTTCACTTGATAGCAAGATTTGCGACTCTCTTACATTATTCCTAAGTGACTGTATATTCTGATGAAGAAGAGTGACCTGGTGAGATTTTAGGTTTGTTGTGATTGTACTTGCTGATTGTACTGAAGTTATAAATAAAACTAGTGCCTCAATGAATGGAGTACCACACTATTATTCAGAGTACTTCCTGAGTGGAGCCCCTACAAGGTTATACATTCAAATCTCAGATATGTGAGAATGAATAGAGGTATTAGAGCTGGATAGAGACTTTGGTGAAGTGAAGTAGTTAGTGCCTCACATACTTCAACTAGTTTCGAGGAGCACCTACAGGAACTAGTTAACTAGTTGCTCAAAAAGTACAAAGGAATGTTGGATCTGCTGCTACTATAGAAAAGTGCTCCGCTCATAGCAAGGCCACTTGTCAACATCTGCAACTGGTCTCTATCAGAAGGGGTGTACCCTGAAAAATTGAAGATACCAAAAGTAAAACCCCTATTCAAGAAAGGGATAAAAACAGAAGTATCAAACTACAGACTAATCTCACTAATATCTGGTTTTTCCAAAATAATTTTAAAAAATCTATTATAAGAGCCTAATCAGTTTCATAGAAAAAAATAATTATTTCTCAAATACTCAACATGGATTCTGAAAATCTAATTCTACTGAGACAGCTATCTTTGCATTCCTAAATGAAGACTTAAATGCAATAGACAATAAAGAACATATCTCAGACATATTTCTAGACGTCTCTAAAGCATTTGATGTCATCAATCACATCATCTTGCTTCAGAAACTTGAATCTGTAGGTATTAGGGGCCCCACCTATGAATGGATAAAATCATATCTCCAAAACAGAGAGCAATTAGTTGAGCTTACTATCCAAGAAGGGAACAAGATAAAGTGCTACTGCTCAGAAAAGCAGAGCAGCAAGTATGGTGTGCCACAAGTCTACATGTTAGGACCAGTTCTGTTTCCACTCTTTGTAAATGGCTTGGAACCGACTAGCCCATGCCATAATTACATAAAATTTGCGGATGACACAAATGTGATAACAAAAGGAGGGACCAAAGAAGAATTACTACATGAGATTAAAAATTGTACCACCCACATTACAGACTGGTTTTCTGTAAACAACGTAGTAATAAACACAGAAAAAACAGTTACAATGCATATACACACAGTGCAAAATAAATGTCCACTAGCACCAGACATAGAGTTATTTACTAGAACCCCCGAAAATATAAGCTCTACAAAATTTCGTGGGATATGGATCCAATAAGATCTAAGATGGGTCCAACATACAAAAAACACCACAAATAAATTACATACCATTTGCTATACTATCAAAATTCTTTCTATTTGCACATCGAAAGAGACACTAAAAGATGTATACTTTACTCAGGCAGAATCCTTACTGCAATATGGCATAATCTTTTGGGGAAACACATCTGCTAGCAAAAGTTGTTTTATATGCCAAAAGAGAACTGTAAGAGCCATAGAAAATGCTGCATCGAGAAGCTCATGCAAGCCCTTGTTAAAGAAACTATATATCCTTCCACTACCATGTCTGTACATTTTACAAGATATTTGTAAGGAAAATCTTAGAAAATAGCAACAATCTTGTGTCAACCAACCAGAGTATCCACCTGTATAACACAAGGAGAAAGCAGCACACACAGCACTAAAACAGAATGGACCACTGCACACAGGAAACTATCCAATAAGCTACCTACAAACATTAAAACAATAAAAGACACTTCAAAATTTAAAACTGCTGTCCATAAATATTTATTGCAAAAATGTTATTATAGTATAGATGAATATCTCAAAACATAAAAATTTATTGCAAGGATAAAAATATAATGTATGGAAGCTGAACCTTCAGTTGTGATAATATTAAGCCTAAATCAATGTAAATATTCTTGTATGATTTAAAAACATGTATTGTAAATCACAAGGACTTGTCCAATATCATATTGTACACCTTGTACAACAAATGATCAAAAGGACCAATAAAAATGTAATGGAATGTAACTACCACTAATTCTTTAGGTAATATTGGAGAATATCAGAAGAAATTTAAGTTCAAAGCAGATGGTTCTGTACACTCAGTTGCATATTTGAAGAAATTTTAGGAAGTGTAACTCAAGGGTTGGCCAGATACCACTTTATTGTTCAACATCTACAATGGGGAGCAGTAGATTGGAGTTCTAAGTGCTGAAATTGAGGCATTGAGTAAATTTGAAGTGTTGCTTTGAGAGGCGACTTATATGTCCTAGCGAGTATCCTCAAGGATGTGATGATCCTAAGTATAGTTATGAAACATATATGTACAATAATAAATATTCAAAGGAGGAATAAAGTGTTAATGGGAGTTGGAACACCCTATCCCGACAATGTTAAATTTAGTGACTTGGCTTTCCTGTATTTCAGGAACCACTGTAGTCATTGACATGAAACTTTTACAGGACATTAAACTGTATGTTCTGAGTCCACTGAACTACAATAATTACATTGCAGCCACTGCTTTTGGAAATACAATTTTTTAATTACACAATTAAAACTTCGCATTCTTTTTTTGTACGTCATCCTAAATAATTTTAATTATACATAACATTATGTTCTTATTTTAGTTCAGTAGACACAGGATATGTATGTTATTACTGCCTGAAAATTTGAATACTCTACTTGAAGTGGTTTCTGAGATTTAGGGAAAAATGCAAGAGAAAATGTAAATTTTCAGGAACGGCTTCTGAAGTTTCAAAAGACTTTAACTCACTTAATATATGCTTATTTTTTTATTTTTAGTCACTCAGAAGCACCCTGCACCATACTGTATATCATCCTTTTTTTCTTCTTCCCAAGTTTTTTCTTCTTTCTGGACTTCATAGAGGCCAACTGTGCTGCATACTCTGCTTTATCAATGCAAACCTTGTCCATACATTCAATTTCTCTGATGCAGTTTGCTCCAGGATTAATTCCCATATGCTGTAGCACTTTCTCCCTACCAATGTTGCCATCATTAAAAGCAATAACAGCATCACTGACACCCCCACCACCACCACTTTAGTGTCTTCATTCCAACAATAACATTTTTGGTAAGAGAGTCCATATAAGATTATTGAATGACTCATTGGGATTTTGAGTCTGATCACGCAGACACTTCTTCAGTAATTCAGCATTTGCCAAGTCTCTGTAAATAGGTTTTATGATATCCATGACTGCTGCTGGGATGGAATGTTTATGACTGTATGAACTGTTTGAGTACTGGGTATTGCAGCAATTGCACCATGAATCAGGTCCAGGAGGGCAAAGGTGGTGTACTGCTTTTCCATCAGTTGACATTCTGTGGAAGAAGGTCACCCATATTGCCTGCTTCATTTTCAAAAAATCCTCGGTATTATTTCTAATGTCTATCCCATAATACTGCTGTAGTTCATCAATCATTTTGTCTATCAGCCTGCCTCTTATAGTTTTACCATCTGAAAGTTTATTGTCTCTCAAGCTTTGTTTCAACTTCCTCAACCTGTTGCCCATCCCATCATCTTCTGGACATGACCATCACATTCCAATTTTGTGATAATCTTCTCACCATAAGGCTGAGCGGCTACTACACTGTTATATGCTTTTGAGTCTCCATTCCCTAAGAACTTAGTATAACACACTCCCCTTTTGTTCACAGATAGATTAAAAATTTATTAGCTGCAGAGACCTCCACACCACCACTTGTTCCTTCATAATTTCTGTCACAGATATGTCCTTCTTCATCCCCTGATTTACATGTATAACAATGTTTGGTTAAAATCCAGAAATCTATTACCTTTCCAGTATCCACACAATCCACACAGGTCACCGTAGCAACAGAATTCTTAGAACTGTAGCCATGCTTCTGCCAAGTGCCATCAAAAGCTACTGGTATGTCAGTCATACCATCATTTATTCCAACAGCTTCATTTGCACCACCCTCAGTGATGCACATGCAACAGATTCCACAGCAGCGCCAATAAATCCTGCATACTTGTCAATTTTACAAGGTGGGCATGGCAAATTCATCTCTGCACACATTGTTTCTGCTGCAGTGTGTCCTTTGCCAATAGCTCTCGATCCATAAAACCACCTAACATTTACTTCAAAATAATTGTCTTTACACTTACCAGAATTCAAAAATGAAGGAGTATATTTACAACTGGCACAATTAATGACAAGTTTCCTGGCTAGTCCATTTGATACCTCACTTTCTTCATGTAAACTAACTGGCCATCCACATATTTTACAACACACACATTCACCTAACACCCATGTGAGGATGTGTAAATCTATCAGAATATAACCTAACCTATCATTTACATCAATTTTGCTTTGAGAAAACTGTGTAACACAAGCCAGCCTTGGTGGCCAAGCGGATCTAGGCGCTGCAGTCCGGAACCGCGTGACTGCTACCGATGGAGGTTCGAATCCTGCCTCGGGCATGGATATTGTGTGTGATGTCCTTAGGTTAGTTAGGTTTAAGTAGTTCTAAGTTCTAGGGGACTGATGACCTCAGATGTTAAGTCCCATAGTGCTCAGAGCCATTTAAACCATTTGTGTATCACAATGTATTATTTTAATCTTCGAAGCACTAATGGGTGTTTCTCTAGATACTGACAAATCTGCCTGCATTTCATCATCTGTAACTTCACTTGCCACATGTGAAACACAATGTTTCCCTTTATTCGAAAATCTATTACCATGAAACCTCATGTTTCTTAAAAACATTTTGTTTTGGCTTCATACTTTACTTTTCGAGAGATTTACCAATCTATTCATCACTTTTCCTTGGAAAAACGTTGTTGTTGTTGTTGTTGTTGTTGTGGTCTTCAGTCGTGAGACTGGTTTGATGCAGCTCTCCATGCTACTCTATCCTGTGCAAGCTTTTTCATCTCCCAGTACCTACTGCAACCTACATCCTTCTGAATCTGCTTAGTGTATTCATCTCTTGGTCTCCCTCTACGATTTTTACCCTCCACGCTGCCCTCCAATACTAAATTGGTGATCCCTTGATGCCTCAGAACATGTCCTACCAACCGATCCCTTCTTCTGGTCAAGTTGTGCCACAAACTTCTCTTCTCCCCAATCCTATTCAATACTTCCTCATTAGTTATGTGATCTACCCATCTAATCTTCAGCATTCTTCTGTAGCACCACATTTCGAAAGCTTCTATTCTCTTCTTGTCCAAACTATTTATCGTCCATGTTTCACTTCCATACATGGCTATGGCTATGGAAAAACGTTAGAACTTTGAAATACAAGCATGTTTACACTATGAAATCATACAATACTGTTTTTGACAGAGCTACTGATAGAAACATGTAATTTAACCTTTACAACACAGCAATCCACAGCCGTCTGTATAAAAAATTACTGATTTTATTAGATCTTGAAGTGTTGCACGTAAAAGTTTTAACATTTTCAAATGGTACAGATTATATTTAAAAATAATATAAAATACTTCCCATGATTTATATATATATGTATATATATGACATGCAACAATGAAGTAATGAGACTGATGTGAAAAAAAATGTTGCTTACTGTTTTAGTCAAGTTTAGTGTTGTCTCCTTCAAAGTAGTTCCCTCCTGACTGCACACACTTTTTCCAGCGCTTCTGCCATTGATGGTAACATTTCTGAAACTCATCTTCTGTGGACATCTTGTGTTGTTTGAAAATGGTGTCCCTTGACTACTGTTTTGACTCTTGGAAACAGAAAAAAAGTCACACAGAGTGATATCTGGTGAACAAGGTAGCTGTGGTGTTACTGAAATTTGTTTTGAGGTAAAAAATTGCTGTACTGACAGAGCAGTATGGGATGGTGCATTATCGTGATGCAGAATCCAATTATCAGCAATGTTGGCACGGACACAAAGAACCCTTTTATGAAGTCTTTCTAAAATTTCTTTGTAGTAATATTGGTTAACTGTTTGTCCAGGGGGCACCCACTCTTTATGAACAATTCCCTTGCAATCAAAGAAGACACAAGCCTGCATTTCACTTTTGACTTTGAAATGCGAGCTTTTTTTGGTCTGTATGATCCCTTTGAGCACCATTGTGAACTTTGGCATTTTGTCTCAGGATCATACTGAAAAAACCAACTTTCATCACCAGTGACAACACTGCTCAACAATTCTGCCTCCTTTTTTAATGTTTCTTGCTGTTGTGGTGTGAGATTTTTGTGGACCAATTTTGCACAAATCTTTCTCATGCCAAGGTCTTCAGTTATTATTAGATGAACTGTTTCTCGACTGATGTTCAGTTCTTCTGCAATCATTTTCATGGATAATCTACAATCAGATTATAGGAGTTCACGCACCCTGGCCAAGTTGAAATTCATCCGTGAGGTTGATGGTTGTCCACTGCGGTCTTCATCTTCAACATTTGTTCTGCCTTCACTAAACATTTTATGCCAATGAAAAACTTGAGCTCTTGACATAACCTCCTCTCCAAGAGCCTTCTGAAGCTTAGCATAAGTTGTCGTCGCGTTTTCACCCAGTTTAACAGAAAAAAAAGGCATACTGTTGTGCAATATTATGCGGTTCCATCTCTGTGATGAGAGACACAAATGTGTGTTCACTTATTAGAGCATTAGAGTATAACTCACGACTGAGCAGTTGCATCGATGTGCTGCTTGAACTAGAAGCAGCTTATAAACCAAGGTCAAAGATATTGTGCCTACGCAAGCCTGCAGGATTTCCACATCTTGCAAAGAAAATCGGTCTCATTACTTTATTGTCGCACCTTGTATATATCATTTTATTCAGAGAATTGCAAATTTTATAATGAGATAAAAATCTGAAAATGTGAAAAAAAAAAAAAATTCCATGTTCTAACTCCCCTTAAATGCCATGTGTATCAGGGAAGTTTCAGGGCCTAACTACTAATGTAGTTGCTAAGACATTTATTATTATAAGCCTTATTCTTAGAAGTATAGGTGCAGATGTATAAATGGAATATTAAGTTGTGAATGCATATTACATTAATGGTCATGTCAACTACTGTCAGTTGAGACAGAAGAGTTTGTGACAATACGTTTAATATTTAATCCAACATGAGGATGTAAAGACGTAAGATATCTCTGTTCTCCTGACCTTGGAAAAGGTTTTGGGTATTATTTTGAGGGCACTTAAAGACCATTACAAATGTAATGTGCCTCATGTTATCAGTCACAGAACTGGAAAAGGGACATTTATTTATTTCAAAGTTATTTAAAAAAGTTATACAGTGATAGTTTAATTACTTACCTGAGGTGAAGTTAGCATTATTTTACACTCCTGGAAATGGAAAAAAGAACACATTGACACCGGTGTGTCAGACCCACCATACTTGCTCCGGACACTGCGAGAGGGCTGTACAAGCAATGATCACACGCACGGCACCGCGAACACACCAGGAACCACGGTGTTGGCCGTCGAATGGCGCTAGCTGCGCAGCATTTGTGCACAGCCGCCGTCAGTGTCAGCCAGTTTGTCGTGGCATACGGAGCTCCATCGCAGGCTTTAACACTGGTAGCATGCCGCGACAGCGTGGACGTGAACCGTATGTGCAGTTGACGGACTCTGAGCGAGGGCGTATAGTGGGCATGCGGGAGGCCGGGTGGACGTACCGCCGAATTGCTCAACACGTGGGGCGGAGGTCTCCACAGTACATCGATGTTGTCGCCAGTGGTCGGCGGAAGGTGCACGTGCCCGTCGACCTGGAACCGGACCGCAGCGACGCACGGATGCACGCCAAGACCGTAGGATCCTACGCAGTGCCGTAGGGGACCGCACCGCCACTTCCCAGCAAATTAGGGACACTGTTGCTCCTGGGGTATCGGCGAGGACCATTCGCAACCGTCTCCATGAAGCTGGGCTACGGTCCCGCACACCGTTAGGACGTCTTCCGCTCACGCCCCAACATCGTGCAGCCCGCCTCCAGTGGTGTCGCGACAGGCGTGAATGGGGGGACGAATGGAGACGTGTCGTCTTCAGCGATGAGAGTCGCTTCTGCCTTGGTGCCAATGATGGTCGCATGCGTGTTTGGCGCCGTGCAGGAGAGCGCCACAATCAGGACTGCATACGACCGAGGCACACAGGGCCAACACCCGGCATCATGGTGTGGGGAGCAATCTCCTACACTGGTCGTACACCACTGGTGATCGTCGAGGGGACACTGAATAGTGCACGGTACATTCAAACCGTCATCGAACCCATCGTTCTACCATTCCTAGACCGGCAAGGGAACTTGCTGTTCCAACAGGACAATGCACGACCGCATGTATCCCGTGCCACCCAACGTGCTCTAGAAGGTGTAAGTCAACTACCCTGGCCAGCAAGATCTCCGGATCTGTCCCCCATTGAGCATGTTTGGGACTGGATGAAGCGTCGTCTCACGCGGTCTGCACGTCCAGCACGAACGCTGGTCCAACTGAGGCGCCAGGTGGAAATGGCATGGCAAGCCGTTCCACAGGACTACATCCAGCATCTCTACGATCGTCTCCATGGGAGAATAGCAGCCTGCATTGCTGCGAAAGGTGGATATACACTGTACTAGTGCCGACATTGTGCATGCTCTGTTGCCTGTGTGTATGTGCCTGTGGTTCTGTCAGTGTGATCATGTGATGTATCTGACCCCAGGAATGTGTCAATAAAGTTTCCCCTTCCTGGGACAATGAATTCACGGTGTTCTTATTTCAATTTCCAGGAGTGTATTATTTATGGATTCTTAACTTGAAAGAGATGCAAAAGTTTACATATTTATGTAATCTATAGGTGAGTCAACATTAGTTGACCCATGACAGTTGCAGTAGGCTGGGCATGGCAGTATCTGTCCTATCTCAACCAATAACATAATGCGATTTTGTAAATGTCTCTGTGGAAAAGCCTCGGTGTTGTCACAGCTCTGCAGATGCCCACTGTTTTCACCAGGAGCCTTAGTGCTTTTCGGTTGGAAGCTGGCAACAACACTATGAGCTGTTGGGGATCTTCTTGCACTGTCCTGACTGAAAGAAATGCTGTTATATGTGCATTTGTTTTTCTCTGTTCTAGCAGAAATTTTAGTGTCAAGTGTAATCACTGGTTCAGCAACAAAGCATAAGCTTAACATTGTACTATCTCTTTGCAGGTGCTAAGGCATTGGTACATATTAAACCTAGTATACATTTCATCAGAACTGAACAGTACATGGTATAATAAATATTGAAGATTTATGTTAGTGATGTGTAAGGCTCCACTTACACAGGCTTGTAGCATTGTTATGAGAGATTTGCTTTGAATGGAATGTGATTAACCAATAATAAGATACTGATACTAAGTTTATTTAGGTAAAAGTAGGCAAAATGACCTTACAAGTTTTCTTTTTTTCATGTAAGTGAACAAATCTCCAGGAGAATGTGCACCCTTTTGCAAATTTGGCAGATTGATGTCCATCAATAATGCTAGTTAACTGCTTCATTACTACTTCATATTTAGTTTTCAGTGAAGCAATTTCTTTCTCTTCAACTATCCTATTATCCATAATCTACATCCTTCTGTTACTGTCCTGTCATAAAGCGTGAAAGTAACACCAAAAGCCTGTTATTTCAGTATAATGGCCATAAGTTAGTGAATAATGATTATAAACTTTGATAGAAACAAAGATTCCATTGATTGTTTTGGATGTATGGTTTTCTATCTTCCATTTCATCTTACAAATAATGGTTGGGATTTGCAAATCTTTTATGAGGGAAGTTGAGTAATATAAGATATTAAGTATGTTTTGTAAGTCACTATGTACAGAGAAACTTATAATCAAATAAATACATTTCACAGTGGTGAAATACTGGGACTTGCAAACTGATGACTAAAAACTAGTTTTTACTGATGTGCCATCACCCAGTGTCTATTGGCTTCTCTTGGGGGTGGGATGGGAATCTGTCTTTGGAGATTATAATGGGACATCCTCCTCTAAAATCACTTTTCCTCAATAGTAGTTGTCATTACCAGTATTATTTTTCGAATTTTTGATATAAATATAGTTCTAGCTAAAATTTATGAAAAGGGATTACTTTATAAAATATTTTAGTTTTGATGTTGTAATCAATAAGTAATAGTTCTGAATGTCTCGTTAAAATTATTTATTTCAGAAACATTTGAAATTACGAATTATTGGCACACTTAAAATTACTGTGCTGTTTACTACTTTTATTTCTGGATTCATTTATGAAATAATAATCAAAATTAATAATGTAATGGAAACTAATAGAAATTCATTTGTTAATGAAAATTTTATACCCTTTTGAATATGATTATTTCCACAGCGTGCGAGAGTCGTAAGTTTGCCTCTGATGTGATTGAATGTATTCTTGTAATTTTGTGCAAACAATGTAATTTCAGCTTTGTTAATGTGAAATATCAAAATACTGCATGATATACTAAAATGCGAGAAAATATATTCATGCTAAAATGCTGTTTTCTCAGGTAAGGCCAAGAGGTGATTCAGGTAACCCTTCGTAACAATCCTATATGATATATTGACATAGACAGTAACCTTTTTCTTATATAAGGGGCATTCAAAAAGAAATGAGCTGGAGGCATTATTACAGAAAACCATACCTGTTTGTTAGAAAGATTGGCCCTGGCTGTTGAGACAAAAGATGGTGAATGGCTGTCTCATAAAATTCCCCTGGCTGCGATGTTAACCAGTTCTGCATGTACAGCTGGACACTGTCATCCAAGGTGAATTGTTTGCCCTTCAGAGACTTTTTAAGGGGACCAAAAATGGCGTAATCACAGGGAGAGAGGTCTGGACTGTATGGAGGGTGGACGAGAACCTCCCATTTGAATATCTGCAGGAGTGCTGCGACTGTGTTGGCCGTATGAGGGGTTGCAATGTCGTGGAGCAGAATTACCCCACGGGTGAGATTGCCTGGTCATTTTAATTTGATCTCTTGGAGAAGGGTGGTCAAGGTTTGAGAGTAATGCTGCGCATTCACTGTTGTCCCGTGCTGTAGGAAGTGAATCATTTTTGGTGCCCTTAAAACGGCTCTGAGGGGCAAACGATTCACCTCAGATGACAAAGTCCAGCTGTACATGTGGAACTGGCTAACATCACAGCCCCAGGAATTTTATGAGACAGCCATTCACCACCTTGTGTCACAGTGGGACGAGTGTCTCAACAGCCAGGGTCAATACTTCTAACATACAGGTATTGGTTTCTGTAATTATGCTTTCGGCTT
This sequence comes from Schistocerca serialis cubense, assembly GCF_023864345.2. Taxonomy (NCBI): domain Eukaryota; kingdom Metazoa; phylum Arthropoda; class Insecta; order Orthoptera; family Acrididae; genus Schistocerca; species Schistocerca serialis. Next base: position 624,540,803 of record NC_064641.1, on the reverse strand, counting down.
ATTTTCTTTGAACAGCCCTTATACAGTAAGCTAGATTGCTGTTGATATTTTGACTTGAAATACATGTTAGCAATGTCAAATAAATGGGGGGGGGGGGGGGAGGGGGAAGTGGTAAAGGAAGATACACACTTTAAAAAAATGTTTTGCCTCACCTCGGTTCCGAGAGTTTTGGAACCTGTACAGAAAATTGGAATAGAGATCAACATAAACATCATTTACGCCCTTCTTTATTGCACATCAAAACCACATATTGTACACTGCTGGAAATGGAAAAAAGAACACATTGACACCGGTGTGTCAGACCCACCATACTTGCTCCGGACACTGCGAGAGGGCTGTACAAGCAATGATCACACGCACGGCACAGCGGACACACCAGGAACCGCGGTGTTGGCCGTCGAATGGCGCTAGCTGCGCAGCATTTGTGCACCGCCGCCGTCAGTGTCAGCCAGTTTGCCGTGGCATACGGAGCTCCATCGCAGTCTTTAACACTGGTAGCATGCCGCGACAGCGTGGACGTGAACCGTATGTGCAGTTGACAGACTTTGAGCGAGGGCGTATAGTGGGCATGCGGGAGGCCAGGTGGACGTACCGCCGAATTGCTCAACACGTGGGGCGTGAGGTCTCCACAGTACATCGATGTTGTCGCCAGTGGTCGGCGGAAGGTGCACGTGCCCGTTGACCTGGGACCGGACCGCAGCGACGCACGGATGCACGCCAAGACCGTAGGATCCTACGCAGTGCCGTAGGGGACCGCACCGCCACTTCCCAGCAAATTAGGGACACTGTTGCTCCTGGGGTATCGGCGAGGACCATTCGCAACCGTCTCCATGAAGCTGGGCTACGGTCCCGCACACTGTTGGGCCGTCTTCCGCTCACGCCCAACATCGTGCAGCCCGCCTCCAGTGGTGTCGCGACAGGCGTGAATGGAGGGACGAATGGAGACGTGTCGTCTTCAGCGATGAGAGTCGCTTCTGCCTTGGTGCCAATGATGGTCGTATGCGTGTTTGGCGCCGTGCAGGTGAGCGCCACAATCAGGACTGCATACGACCGAGGCACACAGGGCCAACACCCGGCATCATGGTGTGGGGAGCGATCTCCTACACTGGCCGTACACCACTGGTGATCGTCGAGGGGACACTGAATAGTGCACGGTACATCCAAACCGTCATCGAACCCATCGTTCTACCATTCCTAGACCGGCAAGGGAACTTGCTGTTGCAACAGGACAATGCACGTCCACATGTATCCCGTGCCACCCAACGTGCTCTAGAAGGTGTAAGTCAACTACCCTGGCCAGCAAGATCTCCGGATCTGTCCCCCATTGAGCATGTTTGGGACTGGATAAAGCGTCGTCTCACGCGGTCTGCACGTCCAGCACGAACGCTGGTCCAACTGAGGCGCCAGGTGGAAACGGCATGGCAAGCCGTTCCACAGGACTACATCCAGCATCTCTACGATCGTCTCCATGGGAGAATAGCAGCCTGCATTGCTGCGAAAGGTGGATATACACTGTACTAGTGCCGACATTGTGCATGCTCTGTTGCCTGTGTCTATGTGCCTGTGGTTCTGTCAGTGTGATCATGTGATGTATCTGACCCCAGGAATGTGTCAATAAAGTTTCCCCTTCCTGGGACAATGAATTCACGGTGTTCTTATTTCAATTTCCAGGAGTGTATGTTGTACCACCATACAGCAAGACCTTCCGAGGTGGTGGTCCAGATTGCTGTACAGACAGGTATCTCTAACACACAGTAGTACATCCTCTTGCATTGATACTTGCCTGTATTTGTCGTGCCTTACTATCCACAAGTGCATCAAGGCACTGTTGATCCATATTGTCCCATACCACAACAGTGATTCAGTGTATATCCCTCAGCGCGGTTGGTGGGTCACGTCTTCCATAAACAGCCCTTTTCAATCTATCCCAGGCATGTTTGATAAGGTTCATGTCTGGAGAACATCCTGGCCACTCTAGTCGAGTGATGTCATTATCCTGAAGGAAGTCATTCACAAGATGTGCATGATGGGGTTGCGAATTGTCATCCATGAAGACGAATGCCTCGCCAGCCAATATGCTTGCACTATTGGTCGGAGGATGGTATTCACGTATTGTACAACCATGATGATGCCTTCCATGACAACCAGCAGCATATTGGCCCCACATAATGCCACCCCGAAACATCAGGGAACCTCCACCTTGCTGCACTCGCTGGACAGTGTGTTTAAGGCGTTAAGCCTTTCAGGTTGCCTCCAAACACGTCTCCGATGATTGTCTGGTTGAAGACATATTTGACACTCATTGGTGAAGAGAACATGATGCCAATCCTGAGCAGACCATTTGGCATGTTGTTGGGCCCATCTGTACTGCACTGTATGGTGTTGTGGTTGCAAAGATGGACCTCGCCATGGATGTCGGGAGTGAAGTTGCGCACCATGCAGCCTATTGCGCACAGTTTGAGTCATAACACAATGTCCTGTGGCCGCACAAAAAGCGTTATTCAATATGGTGGCATTGCTGTCAGGGTTCCTGCATGCCATAATCTGTAGGTAGCAGTCATCCACTGCAGTAACAGCCATTGGGTGGCCTGGTTGGGGTGTGTCATCAATAGTTCCTGTCTATCTGTATCTCTTCCATGTTTTTGTTAAATTTTTGCCCATTTCTTTTATATCCACCCTTAAATTTACAGCTTTTGCCATTGCCATTGTGATTACTGTCACCATATGTCTGTGTGGGGTAAGGTTGCCATCCATGTTGTACTACAAATCTGTTGTTCACTTGTTGGTCCATAAATCCCTGTGGTACTATCTGTGTAGTAATAGGCTTGGGTTTACTGGTCTCTCTTCAGATATCAAAGAACAGATAGAAAGTATTCAGTGTCATGTTCAGGAAAGGTAATGAATTTTTCCCTAATGTGGGCAGGAAGACGGCTTTTTTTTTAGCCCCTTATGCTTCCATGTTTGCTATTGAATAGGTCTGGGTTGAATACTTCATGTCTGAGCCTCTCATGTATGGTCTCAGACCAATATTTGTCCCAAAAGGCTCTTTCAAGCTGTTTATAGTAGTGGCAAAGTTCCACCATGTCCATAGCCTATAGTAGAATGTCACCCTGTATCTATCCAACAACAAATCTAATTTTCTGGGTTTCAGTCCAGGTATGAGAAAGACCATGGGGTTTGTTCTTTTCACTTCAGAGGTAAATACCAGAAACTTTTGATGCCTAAGTAATCCTTCAACTCCAAGTAATGTTGACAAACACGCCACGCTGTCAGTGACAGGCATGTTTATAGCCGCTTCTGGCATAGCACATTGCAATTGTGCTTGCTCGACAGGTACAGCTGCTGGCAAGTGTTGCTGCATTCTGCAACCTTCACTATTTTCCTTTGATGGGCTAACCATGTATTGTGGGTAACCAGTGAAAGTATCTAACTTATCTAGAAACATGATTTTTTTTCTGTCAAATGTTGTTTTGGAATGTCAGTAGTTTTAGCAGTACTGCCTTGTAACCTTTCCTCTGCTTCCCTTAAACCTGAATCTATTTTAGCTAGAAATGGACTTTCTTTCTCTTTTAGAGCTTCTTCTACTGTATCTACATAAATTTTGCACTCTGACACTACCTTTTCAACAAGGGTGCTGCTCTTATCCAGGATCCCAGCTTCAGCTTTTTCAGTTATTTCCTTTACATCATCACATATCTTATCTCTCTGTTCTTTGGCAAATTTTGACTCTGAACCTAACTAGTCTAGTCTTAGATTAACCTTAGTACTTCTGTAGGTAAGCTTTTGTACACATCTTGCGGCTCACTGACTATGTTCATCACATTTTTTACCGATGCATCCACTTGGGATTGCATCTTCTGAATTTGGGAATATGCTTCACTGAGGTTTTGCAATTCACCTGCTAGTTGTTCCTGTTTGTTGTCTGCAGATAATACTATTTCTGTTAATGTACTTACATTGCAGGATATGTCGGTAATTATTTCTTGTTTTAGTTGTTTACATAGCTCTGTCAACTTCCCAGATAGTTTGTCAGATAATTCAGTGTGTGTAGTCTTGCTTACGTGACTGAACTGTTGACTAATATTATTCTTGAAATTGTTAAATGCGTGACTTTGCTGTGTAAACTGTTGTCCTATACCCTTAAGTTGTTGTGTTACACTTTCCTGAGATTCCTGTTATTTTGTAAACTGTTGTGTTATTTGTTGCACGAGTTGCATCAAATCATGTCTCTCACTAGTGCTTAAATTGTTTTTACAGACTGTTTCCTGTTCTTGCATTTGTGATGTAGCGAGCAAGTAATCAAAGGAATTTTTGTTGTCGTGCCTTGAAAAAATGTTTCTCTGTGAGAACTGAGAAATTGTTTCATCGAGCATCATAAAATTGACACCATGAATAGTTATATTATGTAATGGTCGCCTAGTCGTAGATATTCCTAATTGCTATAATCGCACTATTTCACTCCCATTTACGGAGCTTGTTAGCACTTGATGTTAGGTTGGCACCATTAAAATGCATTGTGTTGTGGTAATCGCTGCTACTTGCTGGATCGCTGCTGTGTCTCGATGCTGATGCTGGCTCTAAATCTGGTTGTCTAGAGTTAAAAACATGAGGTCCCGTGTTTTTTATGTGCTTTTGATGATAAAGAACGAGCGAAACCAACAAATATGTAAACTTCAAATATTTATTACTCTGGTGGCCATCTAAATTCCACTGTCCACCAAAGACCATGACACAACACAAAATAGTACTTCCTTTACATGTTCTTTGCATTGTTTATCCACCTCAAACAATAACACACAAACACACTTTACCAAAGTGACATTCCGACTGCCTCCTCGACCCTTCTTGCTGCGTGTATTTATAACATTGTCAAAGAACTACTAAAAAGAGATATAGTTTATAAGTCACATGTACATCTGTTATCATAATTTGTGCAGATAAGTTATTAATTTGCATCGAGTGACTAATTTAACATGTTATGAAAATGACAGACAGATTTGTTGACTTGACGGAATAATTCTCTGTTACAAAAAGGCCATTTTTTAGAAGTTTGTCAATTGACTTCTCTAATTTGCATAAATAAGTAAGTAACATGAATTATTAAGAATTACATTGGTTTTCGTCTAAAATAGGATTGATTACGTGAATACTGAGTGAAAACGCTCCTAGTGAACAAATAGGTTTCACTGGGTGATTTTTATTTAAGGAGATCCAAAATACCTACGTTGGCCACTATTTTTCGTACTTCATATTAATTATTTAAGATAAACTTAGTGTTTTTACATGATGACATTTGCTGTATCAGTGATCAAGTGATATTAACTTTTGTGTGGGTCAGTTATTCAGTATAATTTAATGGGTTGACTGTTTATGGAGACATGTTGTGCAATCATTGTTAACATACACAATAACTCTTCTATAATCATAAATACTCGTTAAACTGGTTGAATTTGGAGGGTATCACATACTTCATTAAAGTAAAGCCTTTAATATGTTCCGTTACAATACCCCCCTCGGGTAATATCATTTACAGAATGTTAATGATATTAGCCGACTAGGACAAATGTGTCAAATGGTTAAAATTTGGAAAAGTACTACTTTAATAATTTTTTTTTTTGTTTTACTATGCATAATGTGTATGTATACAATGACTGTTTCCTGCAAATATTTTAGATGTGTTGTTTCAAATGCACTTTGTGTTATGGCCCTCAGTATGACAGCATAATAAAAATATTTAGTAATATATGAAAGTAAAAAAAAACTGTTAATCTTTGTTCCCAGTGAGCCACATGGAAAATGATCAAAAACAGACACAAATATATCACATGCGATCTTAAGATATAAAAAAAAAATATATGTAAATTATTTCAAAGTCAGCTCTCATTGAGTCACAGGATAATCAAGATAATAGAAGGAACATAAATATATTACATAGATTGACAGTTCAGATGTCCATAGGAAAAATATTGCAGCTGTCTGCTCATTTTGAGCCACATAAAGGAAATGAAAACAAAGAACATAATTGTAAGTATGGACATGATGTATAAACACAAACACTAGAGAAGTCACATGTATGAATATAATATGCATTTAAAAAAAAAGAAAATATTTAAAAAACTTGTCTCCCATTGAGACACAGTCAAGATAGTACAAGAACATATTAATACTAAAATTGGACACTTAAATTGGTCACAACATAACACAAACATCAAACTTGGTGAACATCTGATTAGCTGTAGAAAATTGTATACAAATCTTATGCCTAAGAAAACAATAGTAACAAAATGATGGGTCTTGCACGACAATTTTTACATTGTCTTTTATATTTGGTGCAAGTATGCCCCATATTCAACAATACAAACAGAAAGTAATAAATGTTTGTCACCTCTTTGGGTGCATGGTTAAACTTGCCCCTTGCAAGTAAAGAAGATGTCTCCAAATTTAATATTCAATAGTGACAATAAAAATATAAAAACATTGTCTCAGAGATCTGGAACTTTTCCAGGGTCTGTAGGATGAGTGGTAGTTGCTATTTGACACACCCAGTAAAAATCTTTGCTGATAAAATGCTTTACGGAAAATGGGTAAGTAACTGTATTCAAACAGGGAAATGTGCTTAATCATGTTTATATGGTTTCAATTCAGTGATGTTTCTTAATCCAAATAACCTTCTTGATCTGGGAAAGATAAGTCTATACGCATTAGGATGTGGGCTTTCTTTTATTTCAAATGGACCAATGTAAATATCAAAAAACTTTTTAAGTTCGGCTGACAATAATTTTGATTTCTCTTGTGTCTTGACGAGTACAAGGTCCCCTGGTTTGAACTGTGTAGCTTTTCCTTTGGCTGCATGTCGCCTTTTTCTCAATTCCCCTTGTTTTTTCATGGTTTCCCGTACACAGTCTTCTCTTTCTTGGGGTGACATAATTTTGCAAGGTGGATACTCGTATGTTTTCAGTGAAGAAACTAGCGGGGTATTGGTTGTACATTATTTCGTGTGGGGAAAACCCAGTGGAAGAGTGCTGTAAGCTGTTCATTATTTCTTCAAAACTATTTATGTACTCTAACCAATTAGTGTGGTTCTGGCTACAGTAGGTTCTGCACAGTCTTCCAATCTCTCTCATGTATCTCTCAGCCGGATTGCTTGACGGGTGGTAAGCAGATATTAAAATGTGTTTAATTCCCGTGTCTTCAATAAAAGTTTTCCAGTATTTAGAGGTGAACTGAGACCCATTGTCTGAAAGTATTGCCTTAGGTTTTCCCACAGTGTTGAAATAATTACTTGTAATTTTTGAAACTATTTGTTTGCTGGTAGCTTTCCTTAAGGGATAAAGCTTTATAAATTTGGAGAAGATGTCTACCATGACATAAATATAACTGTAACCCCCCCTTGTCTTGGGTAACGGTCCGTAGATGTCAGTTGCAACGAGATCGAGTTTATTTGTGGGTAATATGTTCTGCATTATTCCCCTGGTTGTTTGGTTTGTCACTTTTACCCTCTGACATCTGTCACATGTTGATAACTTTTTCTTTACTCTTCTGCTAATGTTGTAAAAATAAATGTTCTCCTGTATTTTTTGAATACACTTAGTGGTGCCACAGTGGCAAAAGCTTTCATGTACATAAGTAATGAGCGTATCTATTTGTTGCTCAGGCCAACACAGTTTCCAATAGTCTAAATTGGGTTTAGGTCTTCTGAATAGTATCCCCTTGTGTACTTTATAGTATGCTTCTACCTTTTCTCCCCCAGTGTTTCCTATGTAACTTTTGACTAGTTTCCAGTTTTCATCGTGGTTCTGAAACCTCCTAATGTCGTTACAGATTTTTTGTATTTCCTTTTCCTCTTTAATGCGCTTTAGATACATAATTTTGAAAATTTTCTCATTCTCTCCACTACTTCCCTCCAAATCACTTCCCAAAGGTAGTCTTGATAAAGCGTCTGCTACCACATTTTGTTTTCCCTGAATGTACCTCACTTTGTAATCAAACTGCTGGAGAAACATGGCCCATCTGGTAAGTCTGTTATGGTATAACCTGCACTCTTGGAGATAGCTTAATGCTTTGTGGTCTGTCTGTACTATTACTTTATGTCCCAAGAGGTAATTTCTAAATTTTGTAAAACCCCAATGTATAGCTAGTAATTCCTTTTCTGTCACTGTGTAGTGTTTTTCATGTTTTTGAAGAATTCTGCTGGCAAATGCGGTTGTTCGGTGTTCCATTTTTCCATTTACTTCCTTTTCTTGAAATAAATGTACTCCTAACCCTGCATCACTGCTGTCAGTAGCTAGCCAGAAAGGACTTGACATGTCTGGTCTATGTAGAAGTTGACTGTTACATAGTTGCATTTTGATTTTGTTAAAAGCATTTTCACATTCTGGTGTCCAATCCCACACTACATTTTTCTTAAGTAAGTTATACAAACAAACTGCATTTAATGCTCGATTACTGATGAATTTTCTGTAAAATCCTGTGAAGCCGAAAAATGATTTGAGTTGTTTCTTGTTTCTAGGTGTTGGAAAATTTTCTATGGCTTTTATTTTGTCTTTGTCTGGCAAAATCCCTTGTTCTGTAATTATGTGTCCCAAAAATTTTAACTCCTCTAGCCCAAATTTACATTTTTCTAATTTTAATGTCATTCCTCCCTTTCTGAGATTCATAAATACCTCCCTTAACAGTTCAAGGTGTTCTTCCCAAGTTTTCCCAGTGATTAAAATGTCATCTACATAAATGGTTAATTTTGAACTAGTTTCATGACCAAGTACAAAATCTAATGCTCTGATGAATTCCGCAACTGATACATTGAGACCAAATGGTACGACTGTATACTGATAACATTTACCATTATATAAAAAGGCTGTATATTTTCTCGAATCAGGACTAAGTTCAACTTGATGAAAACCAGCGGTGAGATCTAGGCTTGTCATATGTTTGACACACTCAAATTTACCTAACAGCTCATCTATACTTTCTGGGTGGTCGCTCTCTCTGATGAGATACTTGTTCAGATGTCTGGAGTCTAATACAATCCTGACGCTATTATCTCCCTTTTTTACAATGATCAACGGGTTGTTGTAGGCACTGCAACTTCTTTCTATAACTTCCCAATTTTCCATTTTTTGTATTTCTTTTTCCACAGCGTCTCTTTTTGCAAATGGTATTCCATACGGTTTTATAAAGAAAGGCTCATGAGGTTTTAACTGTAATTTACATTGATAATATTTCACTCTACCAGGTCTATCATCAAACACATCCTGGAATTCCCATAATAACTCTTAATTTTTCCTTCTGTGTACTATTTAGGCTTTCAGCTTCCCCCAGTTTTTTCTCTACTAACTTCTCAAACTCTTGACCCTCTGCATCATCCCCTAAGTTCTCATCCGGGTAATAAACATCCTCATTTTCATGATACACTGATTGAATGTGGTTACAGCTGTCACCACAGTTTAAAATTAACAAATTCACTACACAGCTTTGTTGCTTAACAGGTTCTATAATACACATTTGTTTTGCTGTAAAATTAAACCCAGCATTCACTTTTAATATCCAATCCATACCTAAAATGAAATTTTCATTCAGGTCATCTACTACTAAGCATCCATGTTCAAAATTTAGGTTATCAATTTTAAAAGTAAGTAACACTTGTTTCTTAACTACCTTACTGGCTCTGCCTGTAGCTCCTTTCACTTTTAATCCAACAACTGGCATCTCAGGAAAATGTTGAGAATTTCTGAGCTTATCTCTAAGTCTAGAAGTGATGGCAGAAACAGGACTTCCTGTGTCTACTAACACTCTTCCTTTCCACTTGTCAATGTTTACTTTAACATATGGACAACCTAGCTCAACATCTTTGTCTATTTCAGTATTTTCAAACAATAGATCATTTTCAATTTCTTTAGTTCCTAAGTCTAATGTCTCTTTCCTACACTTAGACACATCCCTCTCCGTTTGCAAAGCATTGACATTTAAACATAAACCTTTGTTTTCATCTGTTTTGCTCTTAACACTGTGTTGTCACTTAACAAACTACTGTTTTCACCCCATTTTTTATAAAGTCCACTACGGATTCTTGTCCACCATGTAGGATACAAGGTTGCACTTACCTTTGCTAATTCTTTCCAAAAGGCATCTTTGTTTATACAGTTACCATAGTTGTTCCACAAAACTTCTAAAAACTTTTCCCCTTTTTCTTGAAAACACACATTTACATTCCATCCCTTTATATTTTCTTTATTATTATTATTATTATTACCATTCTCATAGATTAGTGTTTCATAGTTCCCAATAGGCAATAGCTTGTCCTCAGATACACATTCCCTAGTCTGCATTTCACTTAAATTAACCTCATTATTACCCATGTTTGTCACATCACTTACCTTTACTACATAATCACTTTTCAATTCTACAAATACTTTTATTTCTTCCTCCACACTCTCATCAATAACATCACTTGATTTAGGATCATTATTTAAATGTCCCTCTATTACTTCTTCCTCCTCCTCCACAACAACCCCATCTTCAGTTTCCCCCCTATGTATCTGAATCTCAGCAATTGAGTCTTCGGCTCCATTAAACACTTCGGCATCCCCCTTCTTATCAAATAAACCCCCCAAAATAGATTCTATTTGTGGTGTGTCTGACTTGTTATTAACACCAGTATCTTTTTCAGCCCAACTATGGAACTCTGCAATACCTTCAACTTCTGCACTTTTACTAACTACCTGTGCTTGAACACTGTTTTTATTAACTGTATCACTTTTACTCATAGTATCCCAAAACGTTTTATTAAATTCTAATTTATTCATTCTAACAACATCAGTATTTTCATGGTATTTACTCTTTACATTGTATCCTCTCCTTTTCCAGTTTCGGTTATGTGTTGTCCTATCATAATATTGTCTAGCCCCAAAACTACGGACATCTAGTGGGACTGTCCACCGTTTCCCGGCTGGTTCCCTCGGTGTCCGTTTGTAGTTGTCGTTTTGTTCACTAGTTTCAACAAACCCCCTTCTATCTTGTTCTCTTCCCCAATACCTATTTCTATCATTCCTGTTATCTCTCCTCCATCCTCCCTCCTGTGTATAGTTTCTGAAATCATTTTCATATCTCCTATCTCCCCTATTTGGACCATTATTTCCAGAATTTTCAAAGTCTCTCCTCCCATAATAATCTCTATTTACATTACTGTTCCACCCCCCATACTGGTTGTTGTCAGAGCCAAATCTTTGGTTATTTTCTCTTTCCAAGGCCCTATCTAATCTATTTACAAATTTCAGGAACTCTTCCATTGAATCGTCTGGTCCATGGACCAATTCCCACTGCAGTCTCTCTCGTAACCTTCTTTTTAAAACATCAATTTGTGTCATAACATCAAATGAGTTATTCAAATGAGCAAGTTTTTTCAATTGGTCTCTGCAAAATTTTTGCATTCCCCCTATTTTCATTCTATACACTGGTCCATTTAGAAATTCTGACTTTAATCTGGCTTGTATGGATTGTGACCAAAATTTACAAATAAATTTAGCTTCAAACTCATCAAAAGTATTCCAAGAATCATTATTCTCATTTGCCCAGGATAGGGCCTCCCCTTCTAGAAACCGTTTTACCAACTTAATTTTTATGTTATCTGACATTCCTACAACAAACATATCCTTACATTGGTGAATAAAGTCAATAGGGTGCAGATTTTCACCAGGAAAGTATTTCACTTGGATGTGCCCATACATTGTATTATGATTGTAAATCGTTTGTTTGGACATCAATGTGTCCTCCAATTGTGTATATTTAGTGTGTATCTTTTCTACTTTTGTATCTACATTAGTGGTATACAGGTTGTATTCTTGTTTAAGGTTTTCTGATGTTTTGTCTATTCTCTGATCTAATCTTTCAACTTCAGTATCTACTCTGTTGTAGATGACAGCAATGCTGTCTGTGTTAGCTTGCATATTTTCATTTAAACTTTCAACTTTAATTTGAAATTCTTTTCTGAAGTGTATCAGCTGTTCGCTAGTGTCCTTACTGAGGGTAGTTTTAATTTCCTCACACTTCTCATTGAGATGAGTAGTTAACTGATCAAAATTCAAACTTAACTTATCTAGTCTATCTGTGTTTTCTGTAAGTTTCAAACTTACTTGTTCACTCGATTGTTTAAGTTGCGAGCTTATTTGAGTTGCAAACTCTGCTAGCCACTCTGTTAAGTTTAATTGTTCACCATCCCCTGGTTCAATTTTTACATTTCCTACGATCTCATCACTCTCAGGTAGAGACATGTTAACTATAATTTTTTTTTTTAAATGACAACAACAAAATACCTTGCTTTATGTAGCTATACTATGATGTCGTGATCGGTGTTCTTGTTGGCTTTTTTCACATCTATTCGGTTTAATCTTGATTGATGAATTCCATTGACAATCCAGAGCGGTGTGATGATAGTTTTTCGTAATCGCACATACACACGTTTTTTTTGTTTTTCACTTTGACATATTTTCACTGTTGCCACACTGCACAAATAAACTTTTTTTTTTTGAAGTGCTAAGCACTTACGAAATTTAATGCTGCACTATTATCATCGATGCACTGAAAGATCCCGGACGAGCCCCCACTTTTGTAATGGTCGCCTAGTCGTAGATATTCCTAATTGCTATAATCGCACTATTTCACTCCCATTTACGGAGCTTGTTAGCACTTGATGTTAGGTTGGCACCATTAAAATGCATTGTGTTGTGGTAATCGCTGCTACTTGCTGGATCGCTGCTGTGTCTCGATGCTGATGCTGGCTCTAAATCTGGTTGTCTAGAGTTAAAAACATGAGGTCCCGTGTTTTTTATGTGCTTTTGATGATAAAGAACGAGCGAAACCAACAAATATGTAAACTTCAAATATTTATTACTCTGGTGGCCATCTAAATTCCACTGTCCACCAAAGACCATGACACAACACAAAATAGTACTTCCTTTACATGTTCTTTGCATTGTTTATCCACCTCAAACAATAACACACAAACACACTTTACCAAAGTGACATTCCGACTGCCTCCTCGACCCTTCTTGCTGCGTGTATTTATAACATTGTCAAAGAACTACTAAAAAGAGATATAGTTTATAAGTCACATGTACATCTGTTATCATAATTTGTGCAGATAAGTTATTAATTTGCATCGAGTGACTAATTTAACATGTTATGAAAATGACAGACAGATTTGTTGACTTGACGGAATAATTCTCTGTTACAAAAAGGCCATTTTTTAGAAGTTTGTCAATTGACTTCTCTAATTTGCATAAATAAGTAAGTAACATGAATTATTAAGAATTACATTGGTTTTCGTCTAAAATAGGATTGATTACGTGAATACTGAGTGAAAACGCTCCTAGTGAACAAATAGGTTTCACTGGGTGATTTTTATTTAAGGAGATCCAAAATACCTACGTTGGCCACTATTTTTCGTACTTCATATTAATTATTTAAGATAAACTTAGTGTTTTTACATGATGACATTTGCTGTATCAGTGATCAAGTGATATTAACTTTTGTGTGGGTCAGTTATTCAGTATAATTTAATGGGTTGACTGTTTATGGAGACATGTTGTGCAATCATTGTTAACATACACAATAACTCTTCTATAATCATAAATACTCGTTAAACTGGTTGAATTTGGAGGGTATCACATACTTCATTAAAGTAAAGCCTTTAATATGTTCCGTTACAATTACCAGTGTCATCATGTTTTGATAGTGGGTTGCCAACCTCTTTGTTTTTGTTGCCATTGGCCAGTTCACAAGTTGGCGCATAACCTTCATCTGTTGCCAACCTCAGATTTCTAACATCTTGGCATATTGCATTTTGTAATGAATTTTCAACACTGGTCATTTCCTTTGACTCCATTGTGAATCATTTTTAACAAAATTATGAATAAATTTTTTTCAATAATGAAATTTTGTCTGTACCAATACTTTTTGACTAAATTAGATTTAGCTGCATATTCACTTATGAACCTGATTATTATCTGACGCAGTCTTATTGAATCTGAATGACTTATCTTGCATTTTAATGATGACTTTGTACAAATTTTCATCTTTTCTGTAGAAATGCACTTTCCATAAAGGATATTAATTGGAAGGAAAGGAGATTATCTGCTGCCAGAGAGATGTCGCCAAGCATGGCCATATAAGCGTACAGTGTTGTAGCTTCCTACCTTGATCACTGAAATCAGAAATTGTCTCATTTGTAGGCAGAATTTAATTTTAATTTGCTCCTTCAATGTTTTTGTCATTCTCAATCTCATGGACATGCAACAAATACAATGAAAGTTTCATTAGTTTCTTGTAACAATAATATTAATCATTTATCTCAAAACATTTTATCTCAAAAATTGAGAGGTCTGTTCATATTTTGCTTGGCATCATCCTTTAAATTGTTACCATTGACTAGTGATGTGGGGGGGGGGGGGGGGTGGAAAGTGATTAATAATTGCTTGAATAATTGGAAAAATAGATTGGAAAGAATAGTTGAAAGAACTTTGAAGGTAATTTATGAATCTGTACATAAGTCTGGATGAACTTTAACTGATATTGTGCCAGGTACTGCTTCAGATTAATTCCATTGTGTCTAGTCCTGGTTGCGACAATGTCGATGGAGGACCACTCCTCCAGATATCACATAAATTCCTCTTGTCTGCTCCAAAACTCTTGAAGCAGAATTTTGGCAGCAAGTGAAATGATGAACAGATAGGAGTGGACGTCTTAACTGTGTGAATAAATTTTGCTTTTCGAATAACTTTTTGTAACACTTGTAATGTACTGTTTTTAACAAAGCTGGCACAACATGTCCAAGCATGTGTCCATATGCTACCACTTATCAAAACAAAAGGTTGAAGATACAGGAGTTAATAAACTGAAGAGTGTATTTCTTATTTTGTTCCAACATATATTTAACGATGTATCAAAACATTATCCTTGCCACAAAACAACTCGTTAATTTACCTTTGAAGGGTCTATAACTCACTCATTTTACATGTACATTATATATAATAAAAGGAAAGAACAAGAGAAGTAACAAGATTTAAAACACAGTGTAGCAGTTAAGTAGATATCCACTAGTAATGTGAACATGTTATGCTAAGGAAGCAAAATTATATTAGCAAATATATCATGATAAGGGCACAACCAAAAGGAAAATAGAATCTTTGGTAAACCAAATAATTATAA
Source organism: Schistocerca serialis cubense (assembly GCF_023864345.2). NCBI lineage: Eukaryota > Metazoa > Arthropoda > Insecta > Orthoptera > Acrididae > Schistocerca > Schistocerca serialis. Next base: position 624,525,602 of record NC_064641.1, on the reverse strand, counting down.
GCTGAAAAGATTGAACAGAGAAATATACTCACACATTTTGTATTGTGAAGGAATAGAACTGTGTTGCATCTTAAAAGACCTTGAGTTTAATTATGATAATAATTTAACAAAGAGTTCAAGATAATAAAATATTTGCAATTAGTTAAGTAGGTTGTTTCTCATGACATATTTTATCTCAGTGGGGATATCTGTGGTGAAACATGTTCTTTCAAAAAAGATGTTCCACCTCTTCCTCACAATAAGATGAAAGACGTTGGTGCAAAAATGTTATTTAGATAGTTAGTATATAGAGCACTTTTCATTGTGCATGCACTGTTTTGATGGATGTACAAAGTCAAACGAGATGTGTGAGCACAGATCATGACTGTGGCTTGATGGCAATTGAGCATCTCCACCCACTGTGAAGGGGTTGCTTATGCTTTGGTGTCACAGCTTGGTGCTGTTTTGGAAGGCAGAGAACAAGAGATGCTGCCGACAATGACAGCACTGGAAAGACAGTTGAAAAAGCTTGAGAGAAAAGACATGCTATTTTGTTCTGAGATTGTGTTCTGTTCTGTTCTGAGAGGTTGCTCTGATTTCCTGATTCATAATATACCTGTTCATACAACACTAATTTTTATATTGGAGCAACAAAATATAAAAGAGTTATTGAACGAAATTAGTGTCATTTAGTAGCTTGAATTCTATGAAGCTCTCATCCAGCCCTCTACCCTCTTCAGGCAGAAAAGAAGTCACATGGCAAGAATTGGTGGCAGTGCATAGCAGATTCACTCTACCAAGATAATTAAAGAAGATTACCATATTAAAAAATTTAAAAAAAATAAAAAAATAGAAATAGTTAAGGAAAAAAATAAAGTATCCAGGAAAGCATCAAGGTGACAGATCGTTTAGGAGGTAGCACATCTTCTGGACTTACTCCTGCCACAGAACAATGAAGATACATTCCAACCCCCATTTAAGAAACCTCTGTGCAAGGAAAAAGTATTTGGGTCCCCAGAGAGTTTTACTGTGCCTCCTCTTCCTTTCCATAGCTTTCCTTGGCTAATCTGATTTTTTCATCTGGAGATTAAGGTAAGAAACTCAGTCTCTTCCCAATAATGTTATTAGGATTATTTCCAAACATTTGCTCACAAGGAGCAAATCCAGTAGGCTCATTCCACAGGTTGTTAATAACAGTGTCAAAATTGTATGTATGACTAGCTCAGGCAGAGTGTTTCTCATTGCAGTATATCCTTCTGGTAAATGCTGCTGTTCTGTGTTTCACCCCTATATCTGTTTCTACTAATTGAAAAATTTCAACCCCCAAATTGTAAAAACTTGAGCCATTGTCCATGCAAACAGGCAAATAAAAGTCTAGATGATTTAATAATTTACTGTTAACTAATTCCGAGTTTAATTTTTGACTGACTTCTTCACATTCAGATTTCCAGTTCCACACAACATTTTTCTTTAATAAGTTAGCCAAGCAAGGATGGTTGAATGAGAGGACTGTTACAAATTTTTGATAGTTTCCATATAAACAGAATGTGGTGTTTAGCTGGTTTTTGTTTTTTAGGTGCTGGAAAAAGTGCAATAGCTTTGAATTTCCCTCCTTCAGGTTATATCCTTTTCTCATTAATTATGTAACACAAAAATGAAATTTCTTTCTTAACAAATTAAGACTTACTTAATTTTAACTTTATACCTGCATTGTAAATAGGTTTAAGCACCTCCAAAATTGTACAGCGATCAAACGAATCAGAACTGAGAATCAAGATGTCAGCTACTTAAACAGTCACTTAATTAAATAGTTCATTACCCGTAAGTTTATCAATAGCTCTCATGAATACACAAATGGATAAGACCAAAATGTACCAAACACTATTGATAACCTGTATCTTCAGCAAAAAGTTTGTACAAGGCACAGATTCTTAGCCAAACTAATGGTCCAGTAACCACAAGTCACATCAAGTGAAATAAGGAATTTAGAAGAATAGAATTTTTGCAGAACTTTATCAGTACTAGCTGACATGTCACTTTTGCTCAACATTATTTCAGTTAATTTCCTAGCACCAAAAACACCTCTAACACCCACATTTCCAACTACTATCAGTGAGCTGTTGTGTCAGCTATCTGATCTCTCAATTATTCCCCAAGCAAGCATTTTTTTCTATTTCCTTCCTTACAGTTTCCTTTTTAGAAAATGGGATAATCTAAAACTTAATGAGAAAAGGTTCATCATCTTTAAATTTGCACTCAAAATCTTTAACTAGTTCAAGTTTATCTGAAAACACTTTACTATCTTGCACTACCACTTACTCCAGATGATTCTTTGGCTAGCTATTATATCCTGAATAATCTAAATTTTATTAGCTAAGTAACCCAAGGGAAAATCTAGCTCATAATGTATTTATGTGTAATTTTTTCTAGAAAATTCATTTGATACACATTATCATTACACACAGAACTAAATTTTTCTGTAGCAAATTCAATACTGACATCCCATTTACACAAGACACCTATGCTCTGGATCAGGTATTGCTAAAACTGTACATTCTAATTGCCGACCTGCTAATTCAGCAGCTAACAGTACTTCTTGTTCAATGCTTTTGGTTGCTTTTCCAGTAGCACCCATAATTCTTATATCTAAAACACACATTATTACTACATCTTCTTTGTATTTGTTGATTTAAAAAGTGTCAGAGAAATCCCACTTAATTCACAAACTAGACATTCACACAAGGAAGCACACATCACGCACACATTCGTCAACTCCAGCAGCTCAAGCCAGAATGCAACTATTGGGTGGGATGCAAGCAACATTCTGGAGGGGCCGGGGAAGGGGAAGGGATGGTAGTGTATGGGTGAGGGCAGAGAGGAATGCTGTCTGGCAGACTGCGGAGGGACTAGATTGCCAACAGGTGCAGCATAAAGAGGTTGTGGGGAAAAAAGGAGCAAAAAAGGAGAGGAGTGTGAAAGATGGGTGGGTGCATTAGCAGAGAGCAGCAAAGAGGGTGGGAGACGAGAATGGGGAAGAGATGATATGACAGAGGGGATGGGAACTGTTGTGTGGTGGGTGCAGGGATAGCATGTTACGGAAGGTTGAGGCCGGCATAATTACATGAGTGGAGAATGTGTTGTAAGGATAACTCCCATCAGCACAATTCGGAAAAGCTGGTAGTGGAGGGAAGATCCAGATGGCTCAGGTAGTGAAGCAACCATCTGGATCCTCCCCTCCATCACCAGCCTTTCTGCATTGCACACATGGGAGTTGTTATTAAAACACATTCTGTGCTCCAGTAATTATCCTGTCCTCAATCTATGGTAACATAATGTTAACACACTCTCCACTCAACAGTTTCCACCCCTTCTGTCCTATCATCTCTTCCCCATTCTTATCTTCCACTATCTTTGTTTGCCACCCTATACCAATGAATGTGCCCATCTCTCTCCACTCCTCTCCTTTTTTGCTCCTTTTTTCCCCACCTCCCTGCCCCGAAACCTCCTGACCCTGCATCTATTGGCATTCTGGTCCCTTCACACTCTGCTAGACACTGTTCCTCTCTGCCTCTGCCCATACACTACTATTCCTTCCCAATCCTCGCACCCTCCATATTATTGCTTCCATCCCCCATGATATTTGCATTCTGGCCCTAAATGCTGGAGTTTGATGAGGAAAGCTGTGGCCAAAAGCTAATGTCTTTTAATTGTGCCTATCTGCAGCTTAATGTGTCTTCTTTCTGTTGCTCTATTATCTTCATGTCTTCTTCATGCAACAGATCCTCATTAAACCTCTCCTTATAAAAACTGTCATCCTGAGCATCAAATTTGTTTTCAGTTACATTTAAGAGATGTACAGCAAAACAATTGGAGAAGAGGAGACATTGTTCTCATCTTCAAAAAAGGCAATAAAAGACTTAATAAAAACTACAGAGGAATAACCCTTATGAGTCATACAGCCAAGATTTTTGAAAGAATTTTACTAAATCGAATAAGTGAAAAGATAGAAAAGGAGCTGAGTCAAGAACAGCATTGGTTTAGGAAAGGAAGAAGCATGATTGACCTGATATTTTCTATCCATCAACTGATGGAAAAAAGTTGGGAGTATAACGAAAGGGTGATAATGGTTTTTATAGACATAGAAAAGGCATATGACTCAGCTAACAGGGAAAGACTCTGGGAAGAGATGAAGAAGATAGGTATAGAAGATGGATACATTAATGTCATAAAGACAATGTGCAGAGGACATAATTGTAGAAATGGAACACCACTGGGGAACTTTTTAATGTTGTGATGGAGGGAATGAATAGGGCTGTTAAAGATATAGTAAAAGAAAAAACAAAAAGATGATTTTTGCAGATGATATGGTAATATGTGGCGATAAAAAGGTAGATGTATAATTATAACTTGATGCATGGGAGGAAATAATGAAAAGTTATGGTTTAAAAATGAATAAAGATAAGAGTGAAGTAATGGTATTTGGAAGAGACAAAGGGAGCAATGGGAATATTACTCTGAATGGAGAACCCCTCGAAGTGGTAGACAGTTTCACTTATTTAGGGAGTGAAATATCTAGTGATGGAAGAATAACCAACGAAATTAATAAGAGGTTACAGAAGGGAGGCAATTTCTACCAAACAATAAAACACCTGATTTGGAATAAGGAAGTTTCAGAAAAAGCAAAACTCCTTATGTATGTGAGTTATTACTTCTCTATTGTCACCTATGGAGGAGAAAAATGGACAGTCACAGAAAGGGACTGGAGCAGACTGCAAGCAGGGGAAATGAAATTTCTCAGAGCAGGAAGGGAAAAACAAGAATGGACAGAGTAAGGAATGTAGATATTAGAAAGGACCTTAAACAAGAAAGTATGAGAGGAGAAATTGAAAAAAAGAGATTAAGATGGTACGGGCATGTTAAGAGGATGCATGGGCAGAGACTTCCCAAAATCAGGGAAGAACTAACGATGGATGGAAAAAGACCCAGAGGGCACCCAAGAACACGGTGTAAAATGGGAGTGAGAATATCTGTGGAAAGGAGAGGTGTGACCTGGCAGCAAGTGGAGGAAGAAAAGTGGTGGGAGGACTAAGCCAAATGGAGAGGACTCATCAGTTCCCAGACCCGGCAGCAGTAGCTGGAATGGTATCCGGATACAACAACAACAGCATAACCTTCTTTCCTAGCAGCCATTATTCCAACTCTTAACTCTTCCTCATTAATACTTTGATTATGCATATCATTTATTGTTTAATGTGTTCTCTTCTTTATCTCAATAAATTCAAATACCTTCAAATACTCTTCCTCATGTTCTTCATTACCACTTGCTATCTCATTGCCTTCACTATTGTTTGAAGGACTAGTAGTATCAGTTTCACTAACTTCCGGTTCTTGACTGGTCAGCTTTTCTTTGTTTCATCATTTGGCCATAAAGCAAGACACATAAATTGCTTTGTTTTCTTCAATTTCTTAAACTTTTTCATAGCATCTTGGAAACCCTTTGAAAATATTTCTTACATTGAACAGTTGAAAATTCCTTTGTTTTATCAATCTGTTTGATTATCATTTCTTTTGGTTCTTAGTGAGCTCCCTAATGGAAACAGTTTTGCTTAGCACTAGATGTGATTTAGATTATTTTTAGTTTCTTCATTATTTCTAGCTATCTTAGTATTTTTTGAGGCTGGTTTATTTTTATTTACAAGTTGCTGTTTTCTGTGTCTGGCCCAAGCATGAGCCCCAACTGGAGCAAACCTCAATTTCTCTGATGGGGTCTATAATGGTTGCTTTCCATGTTTCAATCATTGGAATGCCTCCTGTCATTTTGATTTCTGTTTGTGCCATTTGCCACACGGTTATTGCTCTGATTACCATCATTGCTCTCAGAAACTTTCCTACTCACAATGTTCATCTGCTAATCTCTCCTTTGTTGGTTTCTCATTTCAAAATTCTTCACATTATCTGCAGCTTTAGGTTTACTACTTTTCCCACATACTTCAAAAAAAATCATTAATGTTACTTCTGTGAGCAGACAAAAGCAATTCTCTTATCCTCTGAGGAAGTTTGCTTTCTAATCCTGTTATTATGGATTTACAGCCTAACTCTTTATCTAAGTATTGAACTTTAATAATTCAGTATTGACAAAAACCTTTAATAGTGCCCCTTCTAGGATCATACTGGTCACTACATCAAAATTCACATAAAGTCATCTTTAGACCAATACTACTCTAAAAATGATTTCTTAAATTCTTCCCATGAATTACAAGATTACCCCACTCCTGCTGTCATTCTTAGGAATCTCCCCTTAAATAACCTCGCACAAAAGACATTTTGTCTTTATCAACCTAGTTTCCAGGCAAATCACTGAATTCTGTATTAAAATGAAGAGCTTCAAAATTATTAAACTTTTTAAAAGTAACAAAAGCAGCCCCATTTGACACAATACAAATACTATGGTTAGCATGCTGAACTTGACTAACTTTGTTTTCAATTTCAACAAATTTAGATTCTACATTTTCATTCAGCTCTTCCATTTTTGTCCAATAGTTAATATGTAACTATTCTCCACTTCATTTTCTGAAGTTACAGTTTTATAACTTAATTGTACTTTTGTTTGTTCAATCTGAATATCAATCTCATTCCTATATGGATTTTCTGACAGGAATTAAAAATAGCTCCCATCCTCTTTTTCTCAATATTTTATGACTTCTCTTTTTGAGCTTAGTGAAGCTAAATCAATTTCCTTAGTCCCTTTCCCTAATTCATTTTCAAAACAAACTTTTTGAGACACTATTTTTTGGCCAAATTATTGTTTAAAGTCACTATTTTTGTTCATTTCTACCATTATCTTGTCTGTGATCAGCCCTAATATTGATCTAATGTCATCATGTATATACTTTTCCTGTCCAGCTTGTTTTTCTTCATGTGGTTCATGTTTACTTTTAATCTCTTCCACTACCTTACCTCTGGACTGTCCTCCTCACTCTTCACCCCTTGACATTTTGCCTGTTATCTGGCTGTCCATCACTTCATCAAAAACTTTACCCCATTATCGTCATCAAATTCTCTTTTAATCACTACATCTTTTTCATCATGAAATCCTAGTTCTCGCTTCCAGTGTTCAGACAAACAGTCCTCACAAGATTCAATTTCATTGTTTACCACTTGTCCCTAAACATTAAATACACTGTCTTCTTCTTTCTTGTCACTCATCTTGGCAAACAGTTAATCAGACTCAACAACAATAACACTTCACCACGCAAGTTGCTAAGCCCTCCTCAACTGCCATCTTCTTGCTACTCTTTCTCCAAGTCCCAACATGGTCTGCTGTTTATTTTTTTTATTTATTTATTTCGTATTCAATTAATCCGTATTGTGATAAATCACAAGGATGTGGAATGAGTCATGATTACATACAACAGATATGATACACATATATAAAATGACAAAAATGTACCATAAGATTATGAATAAGTTTGTAGGTTAAAATCAAATCAAAGGTATAGCTCAAGTAATATAAAACAATACCTAAAAAGGAAATATAGTACATTTTCCAAATTAAACAAATAATACACATAAATAAAATGACAAAAATGTACCATAAGATTATGAATAAGTTTGTAGGTTAAAATCAAATCAAAGGTATAGCTCAAGTAATATAAAACAATACCTAAAAAGGAAATATAGTACATTTTCCAAATTAAACAGTTAATGTGATCTATAGCAAACAAATTTTTATCAGTATAAAAAATCATTGCTTTATCTGTAGATACTCATCAAGAGAATAGAAGGAATTTACCATTAGGTATTCTCTCAATTTACATTTAAAAGTAGGTAAGACATTAATGTGATCTTTAATACCTGATGGAAGGGAGTTGAAAATTTTTGTGGCTGAATAATGAACACCTTTCTGAACAAGACTTAAATGTTTCAGATCCCTGTGTAGATCATTTTTAGACCTAGTATTATGATCATGACATTCACTATTAGTTTTAAAAAGAGATAGGTTGTTAGAAACAAAAATCATCAAAGAAAATATGAATTGAGAGGTAAGTGTTAATATTTGTAACTTATGAAACAGACTTCTGCAAGAATATCTTGGATGAACACCACTCATGATTCTAACAGCTCTCTTCTGTGCAGTAAATATTTTTTTGGCTAAAGGCTTGTTGCCCCAAAATATTATGCCATACGACATGATAGAATGAAAATAACCAAAGTAGGCAGCTTTAGTAGCGTCCTCATCACCAATGGGGGTGATTACACGCAGAGCATAAGTTGCCACACTGAGCCTTCTATGTAGGTCTAAGATATGCTCAGACCAGTTCAGCTTGCCATCAATTAGAATGCCCAAGAACTTAGATGATTCACAGTGTAGTATATTTTGGTTACCACAGTTTAAGTGGCATACTTCATTTTCTTGTTGAGATGTGTGAAATTGCATATACTGAGTTTTCTGAATGTTTAGAGTTAGTCCGTTGCACTTAAACCAGTGTAGGATGTCAACGAGTACAGCATTACATTTATTTTCTAGGTCACTGTTAGTTCGACTTTCAAGCAGAATAGTGGTGTCATCGGCAAAAAGAGTAAATTTACACTCGGTGTCTGTGCAAAGTGGGAGATCATTGATGAAGATAAGGAAAAGCAAAGGTCCTAGGATGGACCCCTGAGGCACACCACACTTTAATGTGCCCCAATCAGAAGAAATGGGACTATCATTGGCACCATTTATTATCACCTTCTGTTTTCTGTTTGCAGATATGATTCTATCCGCTGTGTTATTAATGCTGCTACTTTACTGATTGCCTGCTGCCTCGAGGAAAATGGCATTGGTCATCCTTGTCCTCTCACTGGTCAACTGAAAGTAGTTCCATTATGGTAGCCTCTTGTCATTAATGTTCTGTGCACTTTGGTATTCACTGCTTAAATCCAGTTTTGGTTTGGATGTTTGTTAAACGTATTGCCACAATATACTTGGTGGGCTTCTTCACTGTCATGTCCACATTTGGGAATCCTTTTCCTGTGCTCTCTTTGCAATCAGCTCTTCAACTTGAAAGGCACCAACTATAAATTAAACAACCTGATTTTGGTCATCTTTTCTTGTACGCCACTTTTGGCAGTGCACCAGCCTGTAGTCATGAAACTGAAAACCTTAACGAATAGCAGATGGTGTTTATTTAATAATGTGTATTGCACCACAATTTTGAATTCACTTCTTGACATATTTATTAAACTAGATGCCATATTGTTGAGACAATGAGCAGTTTCATAACTCTGCAACACATGTAGCACCTAGAGATTCAACAACAGTTCAGTGGCATAATTTATCAGATAAATTATAACATTACTGATGCATAGTTTTTAGAAACAGTATCAATGGATTGACTGTTATAAAAGTCTTCAAAACAAAATATTTAGCATAGCACATAACATAATTCACATTCAGTCAATCATCACAGTAAACACAGTGTTTTGTAGAAGTCTACCCAAGTAAATTACACAGATATTTCACTTTTTCCAGTCCAGTCCTTAATGAATGTTGCAAAGCACAACAATCAATCATTCCAGTGAAACTGATGGTGCAGCTCTCCTACCAGTCACAACACCATTTAGTCAAAATTTTCACAAACATGAATTACAAAATTCACTAGTGGCTTCTTAGGCACTGTTATTACTAAGTTTTTAGCATATTGTTGGGGAAATGGCTCATGCAGACTTTTACAGGCAGGTTTTACATAGATGTCATGTGATTAATTATTGGGAGCAAACTGATGGTTTTGGGTGGTATCAGACTATTTAAAGACTGGTGTATTTTGGAAACTTTATATAATCATTTGTAGTCTGGATTTTGCTACTCAGGATGCACTGTGTGTTAACAGTAATTTTGTTTGTGAAATATGTGGTGGTCTAGTAAATTGGAAAAGCTTATGAAACAATTTTATGCATCTGCATTAGGAATGCTCTACTTACAGGTAAATATTTTGTATTGAAAATTATGGTAAATTATACAAAAATCTCAATTAATGGCTTAATCAATTATTGAAGTAAGCTACCTTGTGCATTAAATTCAGTCACCACTTCAGAGGTAACATCAGTAATGGAAAATGTGGCTACTTCTGAAATTTAATGTTAATTATTTGGTAAATTTGTTAGTTTCACAGAAAATGAAATATGTTACTGGACAGATGGAATGCCAGTATTGCAAAAGGGCGTTGTCAGTATGATCAGATCTACCAATCAGTTCACTAGAAATTTACTCTTGAATGTTGCATTAAGAAGTTCAGTTATCCATATATTTTGATTAGCAAAACTTTCATGAAAACTACATACACTAGGAGAATCAGAACATTAAAAATAATAATCTGAGCATTGAGTCAAAGCAAAATTCAGTCTAGATAATATTTTGAGATACTTTGATGTACATGTCACACGTAAATTATGTAGACAACTATATCAAGGAAGGATAAATATCAGAAAAAATGAGTTATTATCAGGAGTTGTAATCATAACAGATGTAATTCAAACTTTCTATATCTCAGCATGGGGGACTAGTAGTGCATTCAATAGTGGAAGATTTTGGAGCAGATATGTTTCAGTCTTACAATTACATTAAAAATCAAAAATTACTTTCACTTATTCTTCCTTTATATTCATTCTGAAGACAATAAATCAACTAAAGAAACTGGTAAAAACCGTAAGTTCAGGGAAATGTCAAATATGGTGCAGGGAAAATTTTGCACAGAACATGTACTTGGTGAAACAGTTGCCATAGATGAAACAATTGTACTATTGACATGTTTGTATAAAGCAGTTGATCTTAGATTAGTGCAAAAATACTCAGAAATATGCATTGTACAAATATTAATGTCATATTATTTCATTGTGGACTAGGATCAATTTTCATTACCAAAATTCAGAAATCAAGTCAAATTCAGTTGCAATCATAAGTTCTGAAATTAGTGATGCTACAAAGATGCAAATTGAAGCTGAAAAGATGTTATTAATTCTCCCATGCTGCTAAAGTTTGAAATTTTTTTCTTTTAGGTGTAAGATAACATAAAGGAGAATTTCAACAGTTTAAGTAATGAGAGCAGGCAATATTTGATCACATTAGAATTCGTGAAGATGACTTATAAGCTATAATTAATGTGTAAATGGTTTACAGTCATGATGTACACACTTAGAAGTAAATTAAAAAAGGGAAATCCAAACAAATTGCAAAGAACAGTTAAGTATAATTGTTGTTCGATGGAAAAACCTCATATCTAAAAATATCTGTTTTACAGGAAACTAAAAAGCCTTTCTAATACATTTAATTTTTAATTAATATAAAATCATACTACCTTAAAGAGATACTGAGTCATAAACTCAACTACGGTACCAATATTTGCTGCACATATTATTTGGCAGTCTTGTGGTATTCATGACATTATTAAGTAAGATATAAAGTTTTGCCACAAAAGATTGTTAACACACAACAAGTTAAGAGAATTTTTCCACTCCAATAGTTTTTAATATTACTAAACAGAACTGTGCATACAAAAATATAGAACAAATTTAATTTTGATTTACAGACTTTTCACGCCATGTACTTGACATTATTTGTAAAAGCAATTTCACAAATGGGGTAATAACCTCTTGGAATAACCGATTTTAGAGATATTAAATCACGGTGCTCTTGTGCAGAATCTGCATTGGTACCAGTTATATATTTGGAATGACTGCAGTGTGGTATCTTGGAAGTAATACTGAATCCTCTTCAGAATCCAGTTTATGTCTAATGCCCACAGATGGATTATACCTCAGAGCTGATATGTCTGTAGCACATGGATCTCCTACCTTTTTCTCTGGATGAACTGATTTATAGTACAGAACCTGAGAGGAGTCTTTAAATGAGTCATGAGATACATATTTTAATTTATACTGGTCCTATTTGCCAGATCTTGATTCATTTATCACATCATCATAATTAGCTGGTGAATAGAGCACACTGTTTCTTTCTCCATACTGATTTGTGGAATACCCATATCATATTCCATTTGGCTGTACCCTGCAAGTAAATATTTTTGAGTGATTGTCCTACTACTTGCTATCCTGTAATACTGGAACACATTTGAGAGAAGTACATGTCAGTACTGAGCACAACACCCATAACTATAAAATATTTTAGAGTGATTTTTGTCATAGTATTTCATTCTATGTCTACAAAGTCTGCAATGAAAGTTGCAAACACATTAGCAATTAGCTCTCCTCCTCCTTCATGCCAAATATAAAATAAAATTGGACTGCCCTATTAATTATAAATTGTGAAACTGAGAAACTAGCTTCTGTTTAAAATAAAGACAACTCTCCTGGGTTGAAGGCATTAACTGCATTGGTTGTACATACACGGTGATCACAACTGCTCTGTATAATTCACTAAATGATGAAAAATGCGGCTTCAAAAAATCTTGGTTATAGGTGCTCAGCAATAGTGAGTTGGCAACTTTGAAATTTTATCTAAAAAATTACAAACATCTTCTTTCAGTGCATTACTTTATTCTTTCCATTCCCTTTTGGTTATGAAGTGATTGTCCTTTTTACCATGTTTAACCCAACAGATGACTCGCCATTCACCAGTTGAAATGAACATTCCTTCAAGGAGGTAATACATCATCTAGTACTTTTAAACTGCACTGAGGACTTTATTTTTTTCTTGACTCTTTTTGCTTCACTTTTTTGTTTAAATTCTTTCCTGTGCACCATGGCACCAAGACATACTTATCATTGTTCCCAATCCATATTTGATCAGAAGGTATGGAATATTTGAGTATGGTTCTCATCAGACATTGAAGAGTGTATTCTCTTATTATCTGATATGCAATAGAATTTTGATGAGCCTCATGGACCAATTTTCCTAGGTTTTCTTGTTGTTTAGTTTGTCCTAAAATTTTAGCTTTATGTCTTTTCCATAGGGAAGTATCTGCTTCACCTTTCTACCATGCTTTCTTGTTATTTCATTAGCTTCATTGATAGGTTCTTGCTCCTCAGCATTATTCAGGATTTTTAATTGTACACCTTGGCTATACTTTTAATTTTGATTATCTAATACTACTTCCTTTGCAGCAGGTGCATCTGATTTTAAATTGTCATTTTTTCTGGTTTCTTATATTTTATACTTTTGGACACTGAGGGACAAATTTTCTTTCTCCATTATATTGTTGGATTTGCATCATCTACTTCTGAGCCTTCAGATTCCTCTGCTGTAGTAGACTTATACCTTATACCCAAATCTATGAAATCATTGCCTTCTGACTTACTTACATTTATTAGATATTGAGATTTGTTTGCTGACGATAATAATGCTACAGTACACTTGGAACTTCTGAGAAGGAAAATACATCAGAAAATACACCACTGCATTCTGAATTATGTAAATTTAACTTAAAAGTTCAGTTCATGGTGAGAACGATGCTGTTGGAACACCTGGAATATCCAAGACAGAAATGTAGATAATTTAGAGCAATCTTCAGTATTCTACTTTCCTATGATTCATAATTATTTACGAGCATTTGAGTTTTCTGCAATATAAAGAGAAACCTCTAGAAAATTGCCTGATTGGCTGTAAAATTTATATAGTACATACCTCTGGGCAACTTTGTGTAATTATTATAGTACAGTTGCATGATATTGCTCTCTGTATACACAGAGAACTATCTACAATATAAAAGTTTAGCTTTGGTACAATAATGTACAATAATATGATGAAAGAATCACATAGTTCAAATCTAAGCTGCTCTCATTTTTGTTGGTGAATGTTGATTTATAATAGGCCTACACTTGATTGTTTTCTTGTTGAATGTAGCATACTTCATTATTTGTGTACTTCTCAATTTTGTACAGTCTATTTAATGTTCTGTATGCATTATCTAATCACCTCAACAATAAATGGCTTATTGCATATTAATCATTGCACTTTAACAATGTTAAATTACATAAAGAAAATTATAAATATTGCCAAAAACTCATTACTTTGGTGCAATAAGTGCAATAAGTTTCCGAACAGAAGCATTCTTCTGAGACATAAGGCATCATACCTTAAGATCTGAATGCTACAAAAGAGCCAAGCAAAGTTACATTGACATACAGGATTCTTCATCTTCTGCAGCATGCATTTCTTAATGTGTAGAAACATGCTATTCAAAACTGACAGTTTTTGAGTTATGAGGTTTTGCTATCTTCACAAAAACCCAGACTTAGACAGCAGCCAATAATAACTGAACATATCTAACAAAAGTACTCCCAAGGCTGGAATAGCAATAACTCCATAATTTGTATTAAATTTTTAACTACCAAACATATGCTCAAACTACTCTGAAAATGCCAGGCACATTGAAAGTTTCTTTAACATTGAATATCAATGGCTTTAATACTCATAAATATTTTCATCCACACAGAAAGCTGCATAAAGGCCAATTATCTTCAAAACTGAAGCAAACCCAAGGTGTAGGAGCACTTGTGGGTGGGGTTGGGTCATGGCAGTGAGTCATGCCTAGGGAATAGTCTGTTGACAGCTTAGATAATCAGCATCAAAAGTCAAAACATTTTATTAACACTCATGTGTTTAGGAGGAGGCGGCAGACATGTCCCATCACAGCACACATTGAGAACAGTGTGTAGCAGCAGCAAACTGACGGCAACTGGGCTGTGAAGTTGGTACCCAGGAATGCTGATTCCAGGAGCATATGCAACAGCATGCAGCTCTGTTAGCACAACACAGATGCTTGCAGATGGAACCATTGGCACTGAAGACTGCCAGGTTGCTTGCCAGGGAAGCTAGTCTCCAGTGGTGGAGCTCATCACTGCAAGTGATGGAGAGTGATGCCTAGGCACCCACACTAGCATAGAAGGGTGAATGGCTGTACTACCCTGGTCTTGTTTTGCACCCTCCAGGGAAGGAGCCTGGCAGCAGTGGGGGCGGGCCAGGAGGTAGCCCACTGGAGGAGAAGTATCATGTCTAAGGAGGAGAACTTGATACTAGCAGATGCTGTGATGGTGGAGGCCCAAATTCGTGGTGGCTGCATGCTATCCCAAATTAATTGGTCCTGTCTGCCTCCATAGCATAGCAGTAGCATTTCCACTTACCATGAAAGGGGCCCGGGTTTGATTCCCGGCAGGGGACTGGCTGTTGTGTGTCCTTCATCATCATTGATCCGCAAGTCGCCAAAGTGGCGTCAACTAAAAAGAACTTGCAATATGGCAGCTGAACTCCCCCACATGGGACCTCTCAGCCAACAATGCCATACAGTCATTTCATTTTTACCTTGCTCAGCCATTTGTCCCTTTAGGTGCTGTCAGACTGCTTTTTCTTCTGCTAAAATTAATGGTTGTTTATACTGACTCAGAGCCCATTTATTGTGCCAGTGCACTGTTTTCAGTCAAATTCAAGACAGCAAATCTATGGCATGGTGGTGTGGAAGTGGCTTGGCTCATCCTGCAAGAGGTCCATCTTGCCACTACATTCAATATTCCAGTGCTTGACCTAGTCTGCCTTGTATTGTATAAACAATCTGTTGCTGCATCCGGCATGCCAGTACTTCAGTTGCCTTTGATTACTGTGGCTAAAGTGCTAGCTTCTGTAGTATTGCACAAAATAATGGTAGTGCTACTTTACCTCCCTCTTCTGGAAGATCCAGGCACCAGGTTTCTACCCTAGACCGCTCTGTGACACAACTCAGTATATGTGCACAACAATATGGAACATTTACAAGTTTTACTACTTAATTTCAATGCAGCATACACCACAATATCCAGAGGCTGTGAGTTTAATCTACAGCTCTACAGATTTAGCTCTCGGACTTCACATTTGAATACACTTCATCTTTGTTGCTTAATCTTAACCACAGGCACCATACCCTCCTCAGTAGTGTTTTACTACATCTTAAATACTAGGAAACATATTTCTAATCACTACTCATGTCATAATGCTCCACACAGAACAGTTATCTCTTACTTTTTGCTTACAAATTATGAATGGTACTGAAATATATTTCTTTCTTAATAAATTATCCTTAATAAATCATTTTTAATAATAAATGGTCTGACACCATTAATCTCTTATGCTTAGCATCTCTCTTGTCTATCCAGGAGTTTTTCAACACTGGAACATTATCCCTGAGACAACAGTTCCCCTTATGCTTTCCCAGAAAACATGTTTCTAAACCTATCCCTCCACATGAGCCACATGCATTATTACTACTTACAATATGTTGACAGGTAGATCACTTATCACTTCACTGTAGAGCTAAACACTGACTGAATTACTCTCAAAAGCCTTGGCTCTCTGGTACCCTGCTCCCTCAAAGCAAATTCTTTGTGTCTAGTGAGACTATGTCATACAAATTAAGCCTTAATGATTTTGTTTGCAGTTGACTGATTTTTCCTTAAGACAGATGAACCTTGCAACAGTATTCCACTGGAAACAGCTTTCCCTAGCTGCAGTTTTGTTCCTTCAGGTTCCATTGTGTATCACTGAAGGTCAATTTTGGCATAATGTTCAGGGAAAAAGTTTACTTTCATCTTTGCCTTAAACCCTCCACTGACATTACATCCTTGATACATATCAGCATTGTAAACAACTTACAGTGTGATCCAAGTATGTGATGTAGTGCTCACACTACTGTAACATTCTGAACCACAGGATATGCTCCTCAAAACAGTCCACCCAGCCTTGTTGGCCTGATCAATAAGTTTATGAATGAGTTTCCTCTTTCTTTTCCAAAATTCATCCTGCCCCTGGGGAAATATATGTCTACTGTTTTTCTGTAACATCTGCAGTACAACTATAGATATCAACAGGTTCCGGTGCATTCACTGTATTATCTACAATAACATCATCAGCTGCTGTTCCACTATACATAATGCAAAAGTCTGTGATACATTTTTTTAACCCTTCTGTACATCTGGCCCAGGCTCCAGACTCAAATGTGAAATCTGCTACACCTCTCCAAGACAAATGTGAAATTTTATTAATGCAAGTGAACACTCCAAATGTTAATAATTCACAGAAAGGCACAGCAGTTGTGGAACAATAAACACCAGAAATAAGTGAAACAGCAGCAGCACCATCATTATCAACAGAAGCAGCAGCAACAGCAACAAGAACAGCAGCAGCAGTAGCAGAACCAACAACCACTGGAGCAGCAACACAACAATGCTTAAGGAGGAGCCAAAGGAAAAACACATCTGTGTCATTCAGCGATAATTTTTTATGATTTCAAGCCAAGAAGAAAATAAAAATGTGAAAAACCAGCCTGCTAACTCACAGATAAGTCACAACAACATCCTGTTTTTAAACATTCAGGGTCTTGAAAGTAAAGTTGAAATTCTGGAGGAGTCATTGCCACAGAATAAGTATTCTTTCTTATCTCTATCAGAACATTGGCTTAAACCAGAACAAATACAAGGTTATAAACATGTAAACAGATTTTGCAGATCTCAGTACCGTAATGGTGGTACTGTTATCTATGTTTCAAATGAAACAGTTTGTAGAGCACTAGATCTTAGTTGGGCATGTGTAGAGAAACACTTTGAAATTACCAGGATCGTATGTGATATAACGAAACTTATCATAGTATGTATCTACCATTCCCCTGACTCAGATTATAAAACTTTTTTAGATAATTTAGACAGTGTGCTCTGCTACATAACGAAGTGGAAGCAGTATGTAACTGTAATTGGGGAAATCTTTAATTCAAGCTTTGATGTAACATGTAACAATCCCATTGTAAATAAGTTACTGAATATGCTAAGGCAGCACAACTTCCATCATGTAAATTCAGAACCAACAAGACTAAAAGCGTGCTTGGATACTGCTTTTGTCAACTGTGCTCATGAAATGTACTCCACCAATGTAAAGGAATTTGTTTTCTCAGACCACTCCATGTTAACCGTAGAGTTAAGACATTTTATAAAAGGGGATGAGAGCAAGGTTGCACAAAAGCTAACAAAATCTAATACCTTAACATTAACAAAACACAATCTCATAAAACTAACACACCATCTGAGCATAACAAACTGGGACAATTTATTTCAAAACTGTGATTACAGTGCCCAAACAGTTTATGAAGCATTCCACAATTACTTAACAGGTTCTTTAAAAGCCCATCTTGTTCAAAAGAAATATCATAAAACAAGAAAGGGTAAATTTTGGTACACCAAAGAACTGGAGAATCTAAAAAATAAGCTACTGCTGTTGAAGCACCTTGTGAAAGTAAACAATTATAATGAAATTAAGGATCTCGAAGAAACCACTGAGAAACAGTATAAGAAAGAGTTACAATTGGTGAAAGAAAGATACAACACAAATCTCATAAAAAATAGTAAAAACCAATGCAGAACAGCCTGGTCAGTAATTAATACTGTTAAAGGTGAAGTCAGAAACTTTGACGAGACAGTCCCAATACCAGCAGATACATTCAATAAATATTTTGTAAGCTGTGCTGATGATATCAAAAAGTTGAACACTAAACCCAATGTAACATGTATAGATTATCTTAACAGTGCAAACCTAAATCACAATCAGGCCAGATCATCATTGCAACACTTTAAAGAGGTATGCCAACATGAAGTTCTTAAAATAGTCAAAGAAATGAAAAATTCATACAGTACAGATACTTTTAATATGTCCAACAATCTATTGAAAGAAATCATACATTACATTGCAGCACCATTAACATATTCTATAAACCTGTGTCTCATTCAAGGGGTTTTTCCTGAGCCTCTCAAACTATTCAAGGTAATTCCAGTCTTTAAGAAGGGTGTAAAATCAGATCCTGCAAACTACAGACCAATTTCACTAATTCCAGTGCTAGGAAAAGTCTTTGAAGGCATAATATATCAGCAGATATATGAGTACCTAGAACTAAATGGTATGTTAAGTGTATCACAGTTTGGTTACAGAAAAGGAAGATCAGCTATACATGCCGTAGAGCTCTTAGTCAGAGACATTTTAGCAGCATTCGAGGACCATGCTCACACACAGATAACCTTATGTGATCTGAACAAAGCTTTTAACTGTGTTAACCACTCACTTTTGCTCTCTAAACTTAAGTACTATGGAATAGGTGATAAAAGTTTAAAACTCATCAAATCGTACATCAATAAAAGTAAACAGGTGGTGTGTTCAGGAAGTCATCAGTCAAACACACTCAAGGCTCAACACGGAGTGCCACAGGGATCTAAATTGGGACCACTTCTTTTCATTGTACACATAAATGACTTCCAGAAAATATAGATCTAAAGACATATATGTATGCAGATGATACAATTTTTCTATCTGTAAACCATGCACTTGATAACCTTGTAAGTGATATGAAATTGGCAAAAGAAAATGCAACATCATGGTTTAATGCAAATGGTCAACTATTAATTGAGGAAAAGACTCGGAATATGTGGTTCAGTTTAACAAAGACTACAAAAATAGAAAAACAAAATGCAAAGTTCTTAGGTATCATACTTGACAACAGTCTAACATGGAACTCTCATGTTGATCACATAGTGGTTAGTTTGTCAAGAGTTATATATTTGTTGAAGAGACTGATGTGTTGTGTGACATTTGACTATGAAAGGACAGCGTACTTTGCCTTTTTTCAATCTGTTTTAAGGTATGGGTTAATACTCTGGGGAAACAGCAGAAAAATAAATGAAATTATGGTGATCCAGAAGAAAGCAATCAGAGTAATAGCTACGGTAGATAATAGAACACATTGTAAACCACTGTTAATTAAATATAGAATTTTAACAGTTATTAATTTATATATTCTTGACAGCGTTAACTACATACTTGCTGAACTACCTAATTTAAGTGTAACAAATCAAAGGCATGACTACTATAAAAGAACCTGTACTTCTCTGCTGTTGCCACAAAATAGATTGGCTAAAACTAACAATAGTCATAAGTATATGGCAATTAAAATATATAACATATTGTCTAAAAATGCATCAATCAAGCCTGACAAATTATTTAAAGAAAATGTACATAACTTCTAGTTAACTAATCCATTCTATTCATTAGAAGAATTTTTAGAAATGCCCAAAATCAACTTAAATATGTAACAATTTATTTTGTAAAATTAATAGGTTAAGTGAACAGATGAAGTCTGTTGCATGTAATAATGCTGAGTGACCAATAAAGAATCTGAATCTGATGACCTCTACACAACACCTATTATCACCCAATGGGGCAGATAATATAGCACTTAAATCATCCACATTGCTATTCACTCACTTATATTTGTACAGTATACTCTTGCTTTTACAGGCTCTACAGCTACTTCATAGTTCCACATGATATTGGAGACAATACTTCTATGTTACTCTCCTTAACATCAACAGTGTTAGTATCCCACATTCTGTGATAACTCTGCACAATGTCACTGCCCTCTTCACTAATTATCTCCATCTTCCCACTCATGAGATCATCCAACTAGGCATGAAATTCTGGTCTGCTCTTTATAGGGTTGACAAGCTTACCTACACTAACAGTAGTTGGATGTATTGCAGGAACAGATAAACTAATCACAGGCCTGTTCCTCTTGCTTTCAACTTTCTCTTTCTCCCTCGTCTCTGCTTCCTCTCGTTTCCTTCTTTTCCTCCTTACCTCCGGCCTTGTTTCCTCAAATCTCCACTCAAATCGTTTTCACACTCTGGATTTTTGCAAAAAGATATTTCCTTTTCCCTTGACTGAAGTGCTTCCAGTCTCTTAAGTAACTTTACATTGTCCACTCATATATTGTCTGCCATGCCTCCTACAATTTTCAATACCTCCTCCATGGTAGCCCCCTGTTTTACAGAAAACCCTGCTTTTAGTTATACTGACTACAACATGATTACTCTTTATTAATTACACAAACATAAACAACAAGGACATTTACACGTAATACTATCCCAACACTTTTCACTACTTTACATGCTTATATACTGAGCCATATTCCTTGTTCAACACCACAGCATGTTCCAAACAGCACAAAATAGCATAAAATTCAATAATGCTGGTGTCATGAAAAGTCTATTCAATAAATACTATAAAACAGCAAAACAAAATCAAATTATGTGGAAGGCACTTGATGTAACAATATCAAGACACTTATTATTGTAAGTTAACTACTGTGCCTGAATGGCTGCTCATAATTATTGCATTACATACTAAAAACAATGAATACTCCTTGACAGCACTCTGCTTTACCTCCTGAATTTCTACACATGGTTAACACCTTATACACACTTATAGACCATGAGCTGCATATCTTGTTATGATTACGTATACTGAAAAACTGATATTCTTATTTACATACATGCAGGCCACAGTCTGTGACTACCTGCCACAAACTTAACAATACAAATTATACATTTGGAAAAACACATATTGACTCTACACTCTCCCCACAACATGTTAAAGAAACTGTGTCCTACAGCAGCCAAGTCTCTTCTTCATTCATGGATGCTGGTTGTAGGAACTGTTGATACCTCTTCTGCCACCAACTGAAGTGGCCCGAGTTGCAGGGCCACTTCAATGCAGGGTTGGGTCTTGGCGGTGGGTCATCATGAGGGGGGAAGCCATTGGCAGTATAGAAAAACAGCATCAAAGGTCAAAACATTTTATTAACATTCATGTGACTACACTTGTAGCATCTCACTGGAGGTGTTAGCCTCACCTCCTTGCAGCACTTGGTGCATTGCAATATTGTGGTGCTTGACCTAGCTCACATCATGGTGTATAAACAGCCCTGTTGTTGCAACTAGTATTGCTACAACTTATCTTAGAAAATAGATTAAGGAAAGGCAAACCTACGTTTCTAGCATTTGTAGACTTAGAGAAAGCTTTTGACAGTGTTGACAGGAATACTCTCTTTCAAATTCTGGTGGTGGCAGGGGTAAAATACAGGGAGTGAAATGCTGTTTACAATTTGTACAGAAACCAGATGGCAGTTGTAGGAGTCGAGGGGCGTGAAAGGGAATAGTGGTTCAGAGGGGAGTGAGACAGGGTTGTAGCCTATCCCTGATGTTATTCAATCTGTATACCAGTATTGAGCAAGCGGTAAAGGAAACAAAAGAGAAATTTGGACTAGGTGTTAAAATCCATAGAGAAGAAATAAAACCTTTGAGGTTTGCCGACAACATTGTAATCATGTCAGAGACAGCAAAGGACCTGGAAGAGAAGCTGAACAGAATGGACAGTGTCTAGAAAGGAGGATATAAGATTGTTGTGACAGTGCCACGAGATTTAAAAGTGCCGCTACGTCAGTACGCGAACACGGCGATAGAGGCGCTCCACAGCTCAGCCGAGCGCAGGAGCGCCACCTGGCTATGAACGGCGCCGGCCGCATGTCACGGCACGGCAGTGGAGTGACAGATTCGGAGTTGGAAGCATGTAACTCGCTATTGCTCTACGTTGTATATCCACGCAATTTATTAGGATTTAAGGTTATAACACTTTTTGGCGACGAGGTCGGATATTTTTTTTCCTGCGTTGTGGCATTGTGTGTTCGTGTCGTGGCAGACATGGAACAGCTTCTGCAAGTGCTCATTGACCAACAAACACAGCTGACGGCTCCTATTCAGGCGCAACAAACACAGCTGACGGCTGCTATTCAGGCGTTGTCGACATCGCTTACTCATCGTCTGTCTTCCTCTTCTCCGCCTCCGTTCCCTCCTTACGACGATGCCGCTGAAGACTGGGAGGATTATGAGAAGCGTTTGCGGCAACACTTCTTGGCTTTTGGTGTTGTCGACGCTCCTATGTGTAAGTCGTTATTTCTATCTTGGATTTCCCCACGGATCTATCAGCTGCTATCTCAGTTAGCCCCTCTGCGGGAACCAGCCTCACTGTCCTTCCAAGAAATGTGTAACTTATTGTCTAACTATTACCGAAAAAATACCCATGTCGTTGCCGCCCACGTGTCGTTCTACCGGTGTCGTAAACAGCCCCATCAATCCTACCGGGCTTGGGCGGCGGAACCACACGGTCTGAGTAGGAAATGTCAGTTTGTCACGGACACTCATCATGAGTCTTATGCTGATTCAATGGTTAGGGGTGCTATTCTCCGGCTTGCTCCTGATAAAGAAGTTCGGTAACGTGCCTTACAACTGCCAAACCCGTCGTTGTCGGAAGTTCTAAGCATCGCTCAATCTTTTGAAGTGTCTCACGCTGCTGGTGCGCAAATAGACGCGTGGTATGATGTAGGCGCTGTACAGACCACTTTCGGCATGGACAATTTGCCTGTTTCACAGGGGAACAACGATGTGGTGGCGGTTCACTCACGTCAACAACGTCGCGTTGGGCCGCCCGCTCGCAGCGAAAACAGCAACCACAGAAGCAGGTTCGTTCCGCACTTCCTTCTTGTCCACATTGTTTCGTACAGCATGACAGGGCCGTGTGTCCAAAACGATGGGCCACATGTAATTCATGTAGGAAAAAAGGCCACATTGCTTCTGTGTGTCAGTCCCCTAATGTTCCTGTCGACGAGGACGAGGCATCGGACATGGACGTTAACTGTGTGCTTTCTCAAACAAATAAGTTGTTTGTTACTGTTCGTATTCTGAATAAAGACATTCGCATGCAAGTGGACACTGGCTCTGCGGTAACTCTCATTAATTCTCGCACATATTTGGAGTTGGGCTCCCCTCCCTTGTCTCCAGTTACGCGAACTCTGAGAACTTATAATAAGCAGAAAATTCCTATCGTTGGCCAGTTTGATGCTTCCACTGCCTACAAGTCTGTTGTTCGGCCCCTCACGTTTTATGTGGTGTATCATGCTGGCACTGAAAACCTGTTCGGTTATGATGCTTTCCAGTTGTTCGGGTTCTCCATTGATGATGATGTGCACCTCATATCTGAGGATATTCCGTATCAACAGCTGGATGGATTGTGTTCTGAATTCTTGCCCGTGTTCTCTGCTGGTCTGGGTCGTGCCAAGGAATTTGAAGCCCACATTACTCTTCAGCCTACGGCTCGCCCTAAGTTTTTCCGGGCACGCCCTATTCCGATGGTGTTGCGTGCACCTGTCAAGGCTGAGATAGACAGGTTAACAGCTTCAGGGATTCTCCTTCCTGTTACCTTCAGTGAATGGGCATCGCCAATCGTGGTGGTTTCTAAACCAAACGGGAGTCTGCGATTGTGTGGTGATTTTAAAGCCAGTGTCAACGCTCAGAGCCTCATTGACACTTATCCTCTTCCCCGTCCTGAGGAGTTATTTACCAAGCTCGCTGGGGGCCAGTTCTTTTCCAAACTTGACTTATCGGAGGTGTACCATCAGTTGCCGTTGGATGCTTCTTCCAAGGAATTTCCCGTCATCAACACTCCTTGTGGGTTGTATCAGTACCAGCGGTTACCATTTGGCGTCGCTAGCGTGCCGGCCATTTTTCAGCGGTTTTTGGAACAGCTCATGGCTTCCGTTCCCGGCTGCATCAACTACCTGGATGACATTGTTGTCACGGGGGCCTCCACTGAGGAGCACCTTCGCAATTTGCGTTCGCTATTTCGGGTTCTGCATTCGGCTGGGTTGAAGTGCAATCTGGACAAGTCACAGTTCTTCCAACCCTCCATTGTTTATCTTGGTTTCCACTTGTCCCATGAGGGTATACGTCCTCTACGACAGCACGTTGCGGCCATTACCGCTCTACCCCAGCCATCTATGGTCAAAGAACTTCAGGCATTTCTAGGCAAGATTGCTTATTATCACAAATTCATTCCCTCCACGGCGGTGGTGGCTCATCCTCTACATCAGCTGTTACGCAAAAACGTTCCTTTCTGCTGGTCCGACGAGTGTGAGCAGGCTTTTGTCCGCCTGAAGGCTCATTTGCAGTCGGCGCCTAGTCTTGCCACATTCCGTCCGGGTCAGCACTTGGTTCTGGCGACTGACGCGTCACAGTATGGCCTAGGGGCTGTTCTCGCCCATCGGTATGAGGATGGGTCGGAACGACCCATCGCCTACGCTTCCAAGACCCTCAATGATGCCCAACGGCGTTACTCTCAAATCGAAAAGGAGGCGCTCGCTATCATTTATGCTCTAAAAAAGTTCAGCGTTTTTTTGTATGGTTCTAAGTTTCACCTCATCACCAACCACAAGCCACTGGTCTCTCTGTTCAGCCCCTCGGCGTCGCTTCCAGATAAGGCAGCTCACCACCTGCAATGTTGGGCCCTATACTTGTCTCGTTTTCACTATGAGATTCACTATCGCCCCACGGCCCAGCACGCCAACGCTAACGCGTTGTCGCGTTTGCCGATGGGCCCTGACCCGGTTTTCGATCAAGATGAACTCCTCTGTTTCCACATTGATGAGGAAGAACATCGCGCAGTCGAGGGTTTTCCACTTACAGGTTCGCAGGTCACGTCGGCTACTGCGCGGGACCCGGTCCTGCGTCAGGTGATCGGTTTTGTTCAATGGGGTTGGCCGGACAGGACCAAGGCCCGGGTATCGGATCCCCTTCACAACTACCATGCCTTGCGCCTTCGTCTGTCTGTTCATGAGGGTGTTGTTCTTCTGGCCATGGATGGCGCATCTCCACGGGTCGTGGTGCCAGCCTCTCTTCGCAAAGATATTCTCAAACTATTACATGAAGGCCATTGGGGGATTTCTCGGACTAAGTCCCTGGCCTGCAGGCACATTTATTGGCCCGGTATTGATTTGGACATCGCCCACATGGTCGCTGCGTGTGGTCAGTGTGCTCAACAACTGGCTGCACCTCGTACTATGCCCTCTCTGTGGCCTGATCCGGCGCAGCCGTGGGAACGGGTGCACGCTGACTTTGCCTGCCCCTTCCTCGGCACTTATTGGCTACTGTTGATTGACACCTTCTCGAAGTTTCCGTTTGTTGTTTGATGTCCATTGCCCACCACTGCGGTGATGACGCTGGCTTTGTCCAAAATCTTTGCGCTAGAAGGTCTTCCATCCACAATTGTCACGGACAATGGCCCTCAGTTCTCTTCGCAGGCCTTCCGTGATTTTTGTACTGGACAAGGGATTCATCATGTTACAGCACCGCCCTTCCATTCGCAATCGAATGGGGAGGTCGAGTGCCTTGTCCGCACTTTCAAAAGCCAGATGAAAAAATTCCTTCGTGATTTTTCCACAGATGACGCTCTGTTGCAATTTCTGAGTTCTTATCGCTTCACGCCTCTGGGTGATCGCAGCCCTGCTGAACTCTTGCATGGCCGCCAACCGCGCACTCTACTGCACCTGCTTCACTCTGTCAGGCCTTGTACTGTGTCCCCTAGTGCGGGAAAATACCCGGTGGGCGCCGACGTGTGGGCACGGGGATATGGATCTCGCCCTAAATGGATTCCAGGGGTGGTCCAGGCTCTTCGCGGCCGCCGGCTTTGTGAAATACGTACGGACGACGGCATGGTTGTTCGCCATTACATCCAGATGCGCCCACGAGTGGTGGCCACGCCGGTGCCACCGCCCCTTCTTTCATCTCCACCAGCCCGAGAAGCCAGTCCTGTCGCTGCTGCTGATCTTCTGGGCGTGTTGCTGCAGCCGACGTCGCTACCGCTTTCAAGTACGCCGGAACCGGCCCCAGTCACGGCGCCGCCTTCTCCGGGGTGCATCTCGCTGGAGCACACCCCCAGGTCCACGACACCTATGGATGCTGCTCCGGAGTTTTCCCCCATCATCTCGTCCAGGAGGCGCGTTCCACGCGCAAGCTTCTGTCCTGGACATTTTCGACCATACTCTCGTGTTTCTCCGCGGGATCTTCTCGGGGCCTCCCAAGAGGCCATGGATGTCTCCGCACTGTCCGTGTCTCCAAGGAAGTGAGTGTTTTTTTTTTTTTTCAAGGGGGGAAAAGTGTTGTGACAGTGCCACGAGATTTAAAAGTGCCGCTACATCAGTACGCGAACACAGCGATAGAGGCGCTCCACAGCTCGGCTGAGTGCGGGAGCGCCACCTGGCTATGAACGGTGCCGGCCGCATGTCATGGCATGGCAGTGGAGTGACAGATTCGGTGTTAGAAGCATGTAACTCGCTATTGCTCTACGTTGTATATCCACGCAATTTATTAGGATTAAAGGTTATAACAAAGATGAAAATCATCAAAAGTGGAATGAGAATAATGGAATGTAGCCAAATTAAATCAGCTGATGCAGGTGGTATTAGATTAGGAAATGAGACACTAAAGTAGTAAATGAGTTTTGCTATTTGTTGAACAAAATAACTGATGATGGTCGAAGTAGAGTGTATATAAAATGCGGACTGGCTATTGCAAGTAAAGCATTTCTGAAAAAGTGAAATTTGTTAACGTTGAATATAGATTTAAGTACCAGGAGGACTTCTCTGAAAGTATTTGTATGAAGTGTAGCCATGTATGGAAGTAAAACATGGATGATAAACAGTTTAGACAAGAAGAGAATAGGAGCTTTTGAAATGAGGTGCTACACAAAAATGCTGAAGATTAGATGGGTAGATCATGTAACTAAAGGGGAGATATCATACTGAATAGAACTGGGGAGAAAAGGAATTTGTCGTACAACATGACCAGAAGAAGGGATCAGTTGATAGGACACGTTCTGAGGCATCAAGGAGTCACCAATTTAGTACTGGATGGAAGCGTACAGTGTAAAAATGGTAGAGGGAGACCAAGAGATGAATATGTTAAGCAGATCCAGAGGGATGTAGGTTGCAGTAGTTATTCAGAGATGAAGAGTCTTGCACAGGATAGAGTAGCATGGAGAGATACATCAAACCAGTCTCTGGACTGATGTCCACAACAACAACAACTTCAATAATAAATGCTACGTATGTATGATGAATACCTGCAGCCATACAATTATAATCATGCCAGTGGCCAATTTAGTGGTGTTCCCAAGCATGTGTTATGCTAATTTATATCCACACTGAACCTCATCCAACTGATCAAACCTTAGTTTTTTACAAAATAGTCAGAGAAAGACAAGGCTGCGTAAGTGTGCTTTGACCAGAAGGTTGGGGCGCCAAAATGAGGAAGGTGAAAGACTTTTGGAGTTCTGTCGAAGGAATGATTTGCTGGTTGGGAACTTTTGGTTCAGGAAAAGGGAGAGCCATAAGATTACCTGGTAAAGTCAAGACTTAAAGAGAAAGTCAATAGTTGAGTACTTACTGTACGATATTGAGATGAATAGGAACATCATTGACATTAAGGTAATACCATCAGAGGCCTTGGATAGCAATCACCATTTGCTGGTAATGAACCTGAGAGGGACTAAGGATAATAAAGGGACAGAAAACCAGGAAAGATGTAAAAGGGTATGGAAGTTGAAGGAGGAAGAAAGCAGGCTACAATACCTACAAGTAGTAAAGGAAAACATACCAAAGGATGAACCAAAAACAGTAGAAGAGGAGTGGGATAGATTCAAGGGAACATTATTAAGTGTGGCGGAAGCAATATGTGGGAGGACAAGCGACAAAAAGAGATGGAAAGAAACACCCTGATGGAATGATAAAACAAAGGATATAGTACAGAAGAAGATTAGAACCTTTAAGGTATGGTTCCAGAAGAGAACAGTAGAGACAAGAGAAGAATATCAGGCAAGAAAGAAGAAGCAAAAAGAGTGGTGGTGGAGGAAGGAAGAAAGTGGATTGAACAGTGGACCAGACTGTTGGAGGAGGATAGTGAAGGTTCAAAAAAAGTGTTATATGGGATGATTAAAAGTAAGAGGAATAACAGTATGACAGCTTATGTTTGAATGGTGAAAAAAGTGGACAAGATGTAGAGAATAAGGAGGAACTCAAGAATATGTGGAAGGAGTATTTTGAAGAACTCCTGAACGTGAATGGAGGCCTGGATGAGGAGGAACAAGCTGAGGAGAAAAATGAGGAGGAACAGCAAATAGAAAAAAAATCTTACATGGGGAGAAGTGGAAGAGGCATTGGGCAAGATGAAGGAAGGGAGGTCACCAGGTCTGGATGAGCTAAGTGTAGAGATGATGAGGGCAGCAGAACAGGTGGGGATACAATGGCTATATCGAGTAATGAAAATTGTGTGCAGACAGAAGATGATCCCAGAAGACTGGAAGAAGGGAACAATTGTCCCAATCTTTAAGAAGGGAAATAGGAAAGAGTGCAAGAACTATTGGGGGATAGCATTGATGAGTCATTGTGCAAAGATTTTTGAGAAAATTTTGGAAGCACAAATTCAAGCAAAATTAGAAGGAAGAATGAGAGAAAAGCAGCACGGCTTCAGAACAGGAAGGTCCATGCAGATCTAATTTTTGCTGTAAGACAACTGCGGGAACAGCACTATGAATATGGAATAGATCTACTAATGACCTTCCTAGACATTGAAAAAGCTTATGATAGTGTATGTAGCGTGGAAAGCCCTGAAGAACAGAGGAGTAGCAAAACAGATTATTTGAAGGATAAGGGAAATGTACCATGGAAGTGTGAGCTGTGTGAAAGTGGGAGGAAAGAGATCAGCTTGGATTGAACAGAAGACTGGCTTGAGGCAGGGAAGTGCACTTTCACCATTACTCTTCATTGTAATGATGGATGATATAATGAGTACAGTAGCACAAGTAATTGGTGAAAGGAAGATGAAAGCTATGGTGTTTGCAGATGGTCTGATGATTGGGGGGAATAAGGAGGAGGAAGCAGAAGAGCAGTTGGATGTATGGGAATGAACAGTACAAGAATATGCGATGAAATTTAGTATAAGGAAGAGTGAGATGATTATCACAATAAGAAAGAAGGGGAGAGGAACAACTGGAATAACAATTTATGGTGAACAATTGAGGAGAGAGTAGAGTTTCAAGTACCGAGGAAGCCTGATACAGGAAGATGGAAAAAACGACAGAGAAATAAATGAGCGGGGGAGAAAAGCTGAAGCATTTCGGAAGAGTGTCATAAGCCTGATATGGAGCAAGGATGTATCCCAAATCAGTAAAAAGGCTATATACCAGTCATACCATATCCCGATCCTGACATATGCATCAGAAACATGGGTTATGAAAGGAAGGGAGAAAAACAAAGTATAAGCTAGTGAGATGAAATTCTTGAGAAACGGTATTGGAGTGACAAAGATAGACAGGTTAAGAAATGAGAGGATCATTGAGTTAATGAAGGTGTAACCATTACAGGAGGAGATAGAGAAATCAAGGCTGAGATGGTATGGACACATTAAGAGAATGGAGGAGAAGAGGATACCCAGGAGGATACACAAGATGAAACTGGAAGGAAAGAGACCAAGAGACAGATGGCTGAAAAGAGTAGAGGAAAGCATTCAGAAGAAAGAAGAAGACTGGACCAAGGTGAAGATGGAGAGATGATGGCAAGACAGAAGACGATGGAGATGCCTAGGTTCCATACAGACCTGGCCAGAGGCTGGAAACTGTCCAAGATGATATGAGGATGATGAATGAGTTAGTTAACTGGCTTTCTATTGTGAACAAAGATTAGAAATGATCTCCTGTCAGCAATTTTTATCCAGTTAGTTCTAGGATTATCGATTTATGCAATAATATTGGATACACTCTGTACTTGGCACTCTGTGCAGGATTGCATGAAATTTGTCTCTAAGATTCCGGCAAAAAAAATATGCTGGAGCTCATTGTTAAGGATACCTTCTTTTGCTGTTATCAATATATTGTTTTTTTTTATTTTTCAGACACTGCATCTTCTTCATTTTAATCTGCAGACATTTCTGTGTCAATATAGTTTCTATTACTTTGTTGTCATTTCTCCCAGCGCTCTGTCCGTCTGAAAGTTCCCTTGTTGTATAAATCTGTTCCAGTCACCTAAAGACCATGATACACTGCTCTCTAGGTCTTATCCAGTGTCTCATAGCTTTGTCTCACAGCTCTGCTTTCACAGAATGAAAAATGTGGTAGTCAGTGGGTACCAATTTTGAACTGAGGATGCGGAAAAATTTCTCATTAAAATGTCTTATTTTCTTTTTGACTGTGATATGTGCATTTTTAGGCAACAAATTATCATGTTGCAATGTAATATTCTTCCCCCATTGTTTATTATACATTTCACAATGGAACTTCAGAATGATTTGGATGTAGCGGATGCTATTTATGATCTGTCCAAGTTCAAGAAAAGCAGTCAGAAATACCTCTCTGCATTCCAGAAGATCCCCAGAACTTTCTCAGCAGATTTCAATGTCCTTAATTTCCTGTTTTTTGTAGGGTACTGTAACAGACTGAGTCTCATCAGTTGAAATAGATGACATGTCTCTTTAGTACACATCTCAATACACTGTAACTTCATTGCATGAACATATACTTGTGGTGATGTCATGATTTTCAGCTCATACTGATCACTGCATAATGAAATTGGTGGTAGTAACTGGCCTACAGAATAAAAAATGTTGACAGAAATTGATAAGATAATGGGAAAGTATGATCATCATGTAAATAAATGTAACATTTCTGGTGTTCAAAACACAGTGGAGGACATTTATTTGTATAAAACAAAAAGAATTTGGAATTGTAGGTAATTATAACAATAACTTGTTTTTACTAAAGTCGTACATATTTGTATATTAATTGCTAGGAATACACATTTAAAAAAATACAATACATGCACAATTTGCTTATAAAAATAAATAAATAAATAAAGATAAAATCTATTATTCATTCTTGCTGAGTATGTTGTCACTGCCATATTAATTTGACCACCCTTGTGTCCATGTCTTATGCAAAAAGTAAACATAGTTTAGAGTTGCACTTCTGTATACTGCACTTGGCTGCAAGGGCCATTCCTCAAAGCCAACTGAGATAAAATAGTAGTAGTAGTAGTAGTAGTAGTAGTAGTAGTAGTAGCTGTTGTTGTTGTTTTAGTAGTAGCCAAACCGGTACACCGGCCGATAATGTAATGATAACTTCACATTCTCATGAATATATTTATGGGCTGGTGTTACCCAAAGTAATTAGCAGTTGTTAAACAATGCACTTGTGAGGTAGCAGTTGTTGAAAGTGAAAACTGTTAAAAAGAGAATAACTTTCATAACATGGATGTCAGAAAATATTTGAAAACTGTAAAACTTGTTCCACATTATGTATATAATTAACAAATGTATTTTCACTGTGAAGCAGAATGAAAACTATGATACTGCAGCTTGCACGAATGTCCAAAGGAATAATTAATCATAAATCAGAATGACACAGGCACTGCAATATAATATTTATCTTCCAACACCGGGAAAGTGACTTTGAAGTAGAATGTCTCCCCTGTATGGGAAGGTACAAAATTGCTGTATGAGTACAGGTCAAAGGCACATGGATATGGAAGTTTGGCTCTGGCTGTGAGCCATGCTCAGATGACCAAATGGTAAGGCTATCACTTTTGATAAGCAGGAAATCTGGGTTCAAGACCTGGTCTGGCACAAATTTTCATTGACGTCATTCCATTATACAGCTGATGATTGCCCACATTCGCAACTGCAAATACATTTCATGTAGAATGAAGACTTCTTATGATCAACACTCACTGGCTCCACTGATCTATTCAAGCAAAGTATTTATGTTACTTTTCCTGCTTCAAAATTCTTAAGATATTGCAAAAGACTCATTTAATTACTTGAGAAAAATGCATTTTGAGACTAAAAACATTTTGTGTCAATATTCATAAATGTATATGAAGCAGGAGCATTACTATTGGCGAAGCTGAACTGGGATCCTAAATGAAGTTTATGCCCTGAAGCGGAATTTTTAAGTTTCCAGATAATACATAAGAGTAAAATAATCAAATCATGGAAGTGTGATTTGGAATACCACTCAAAATTATACATAAAACAAGAAAAAGGCAACTGCTCACCTACAGCAGATCAGTCCATGGTGTACAATAATACATAACAGAACACGGCATTCACACTAGCTTTCAATCACTGGCTCTTTTTCTGGCACTAGTAGACAAATTCATGTACACAATCACACAGACATTTAGACACACGCTCTAGGGCATGGGAAGACTCTTGCCAAGGCCACAGGAGTGTGCATTTGGGTGTTTGTGTGATTGTGTGTGTGAATGTATGTACTAGTGTTAGAAATCTAGTATAATCCTGTTACTTGTTGTGTTGTTGTACTCTGCCCATTGATCTGCTATAGGTGGGTGGTTACCTTTCCCTTATTTTATGAATTGTTTCATCCAGGAATTTCCATTATTGTTAAACACTCAAAATTAACTCAAGCTTGGAAATCATGATAGACTCAGTGTTATGGACCAAACTTTTTGCTGTCTTGTGTAAAATCAGAAATATAGGTACTGAAAATAATTATTCCTTTATTCTAATTCTTGAGAAGTAAAACCATTTTTTTAGCAAATAATTGTGGGAACACTGGATTGGGGGGGGGGGGGGTTGATCTATATGCACTTCTAACCTTTTTTGTGCCCTCTGTGCTGTTTATGTGTGATGAAATGCAAGGTGTGATGTACTTCATAACCTGTGTGACAAAGTAGCTGTGGTAATAGCACACTGGTGAGCATTACTTCACGTACCACTTTTTTACAATTGTGGGGCTGTGTAATGGCAGCATCTTCTTATGTGGCACTGACTGTTGTTTTGCATTGCCTCTCTGCAACTTGTTGTTTGAGTGCATCCAAGCTGTGTTGCACAGTTTGAAGTTGCTCATAAATTGTCTGTTACTATTCCTGATTGATGGTTGAGGCTACCACTGTGGTGAAATAAGGTGGTTCTTAGATTCTGGTTCCCTTATTGCACTGGATAAAGTCCAATGCTAAAACCATTGTATGAGGGTCCAAGACATTAATTGTAACTACAAACTGTAAGTAAGTTCCCACACATGAAACCATAATGCTGGTTGCTATGATAAATCTGCACTTTGTTTTGCAGTGGTTGAGACACTGCATTTTATGGATGTAATGTTTGTTACTGGTACAGAAAATTCCAAACTTTGTGGAAATATTTATCCTTAACTATCTGAAGTTGCTTGGAAGTTAAAGTCACTATTTGCACTGTGTTTGGCTGCATGGTGCTGCCCAAATTTCAAAACTGGCGTAATGTTATCTGTTGGTGTAGGCACTGTTGAGCCACTTTGACTTTCTTTCATTTTAGCATCCATTTTTCTTCTTGGGGTCACAAATTTGTGGGTACATTAACCACAATAAACAACATGCATATAGAAATTGAGGGAAGACATGTGAAACTATCAGCCTACTTCTATTCTTGCAGTCCTGACAAAAGTGCTAGAGAAATTAGGTGCAAACCAAATCAAAAACTTTATTATGAAAAATGATATTATTATAAGTAACCAATATGGATCACAACCAGGGAAAAACACTCTGATTGCAGTGAATAACTTTATTGAAAAGACAGACAAATTATTAGATCAGAGGAGTAATGCGAAGGTATCTTCTGCAATCTCACAAAAGCATTTGACTCCATGGACCATGACTTGCTCATCTACAAATTATACAAATGTGGGATTAAAGACAAGGTTACAAATTGGCTAACATCATACTTACGCAACAGAAAACAAAGGGTAACTCTCACCTCAGATGCAGTTGATTATTATTCTAAGTGGAGTACAGTATCACAAGGTGTGCCTCAAGCTCCATTTTGGGACCAATCTTTTTCCTATTCTATGTAAATGACTTACCCATAAATATAAATTCCCCATCAGTTCTGTTTGCAGATGATACTTCTGTTTTAATTGAACATGATGATGCAGAAAAAATTCCAAGTTCCATTGTAAGGACACTGGATACCTCAGAAAACTGGTTCCAGTTAAATGGGTTGAAACTGAACATTGCAAAAGCCCATATGATACATTTCAAAACAAAACATTCAAAATGTGTGGAACTTAAAATTCAACATAACAATCAACCTATGAAAGAAGTTGGCATGGTCAAATTCCTGGGACTAAATGTGGAAAAGAATTTAAGCTGGAATACACATATTGACTTCCTATCAAATAAACTAAGCAGTTTTGCATTTGCAGTGCAATACTAGCAAATTCCACTGAATTAGCCCCGTATTACACAGTGTGACACTGAAATTTGCTGCAGAACAAAACTATGTGGTTGTTATGTAGTTAAGTGCCCTGATGACAATGATGAAAACCTTTGTTTGGTATCATCTAAACTTTCTTCTGGAATTGCAATTTTATCTGCACTCAGCTGTGTTATTTATGTTCTCACAGCACTTATCACATTCTGTTATTTTAGGAATATTATTGCCTAGTAGTGGGATTAAAGAGGGGAGGGGGAGACAGCCATTTGGGGTATGTTGCAGTTGCATCAGTCGTTCAACTATTAGCCATCAACTATCTCACTATGAGGTCACACACTATCAATTCTTACGTGTGTACATCCGCTAATGTGAAGAATATTGTTTGTGCATTTCATGTATTTCTTATGCTCACTGATGTCTAGGAAGTGTGTTAATTCAAAAATCTTTTCTATTATGTGTGTGGCAAGTTTATACCTAGGTCTCGAAGACTTCCTTTTAACAATCACCAAAAAGACATGAAAGTTGTATTTTGAATTAAAGGTAGATCAAAGAACTGTTGCTCATGTTGCTGCCACTATTAAAGAGACTGGTTGCAGGGAGTCGGCCCATCTATGCCATTTGACAAACCATGTTTTTGAGAGAACTAAAGACTACATTACAGATTGCTACTTTTGTTTAGTGAAAGTAAAAGGAATCTCAAGTAAATCAAAACACACAGTTTCTTATCCAAATTTGGAATCTGCAATTCATCCAATCCCGCATTTTGATTCTCTGCCAATTACAAAACTACTAATGGTATGGGCACTCGAAGATGAAATAGATGATGGTCATGACAAACCGACAGATCATGAAGATCTTGAGTACACGCCATCTGCAGTATGCCTACAACCACAGTCATTGTCACAGGCAGAATTAAATGCTCTTGTGATAGATCTAAGTCTTTCAATGATCCAAACAGAATTACTTCAGTCTCATCTTCAAGAAAAGAACCTGTTACAACCAGACAATAGTATTACATTCCATAAATTACAGCTTGGTTTTTCCACTCTTTTTTTCAATGACATAAATAGGCTGGTTACAAAATTTGGGGTGATTCATAATCTGGAAGAATGGTGCCAAGTTATAGATGATTCAAAGAGTAGTCTCATAGCTGTTCTCTTACATAATAGAAATGAGACACCTTCAATACCAGTGGCCCTTTACTCCAGTTAACAGAAACCTATGAGAACATGAGGCTACTCCTTAAGTATACTGGCTATTCAAATCACAAATGGAAAATCCGTGGTGATCCCAAAGTTCTGAGACTTCTTCTGGGAATACAGACTGATTATACAAAATGTTGCTATTTCTTGTGTCATTGGAACAGTAGGACAAGGAAGGACCATTATGTATCCAAAGAGTTGCCTTTAGGAAAAATTTTCAATCCTGGTGAAATAAATGTGCCACATGAAATGCTTGTTGACAAAGACAGTGTGCTGTTACCACCAGTCCATTTGAAATTGGGCTTCCTGAAGAATTTTGTGAAAGCAATGTACAAAGACGGCCAGGATTTTCAATTTCTACTATCTAAATTTTCTGTCATTAGTACTACAAAAATTAAAGAATGAATTTTCATTGGGTCTCAGATATGTCATTCAATGAAAGATATTACCTTCGAACAGTTGCTGACAGATGCTGAGAAGTCAGCTTGGCTTGCTTCTAAAGATACATGGTACAATTTCTTGGGGAATGTAATGTCTTAGAATTATAGGGAACTGGCAGAACACATGCTGTGCTGTTATAAACCTAAGCTAATTCATATACACACACATTTACAGACTTCTAGTTAGAGACAATCATTAGATTTACTCTTGGTATACAATACTGTTTTTTTTTTTACAAATAACTTATCAAATAATGTAATGCCACACTCTTCACTCATATCTCACTATCAGTCACTGCACACACTACACACACATTGTTTCATAACACAACACTCACTACACAGACAAACACACATACATTGGTGATCTCTGGGCCATTTCCTGTACCACAAGTTCCAATTTGCTATCCTGAAAAACTGAGTCAGCATCCCTTCATAATGAGTGAGATGTTGAGCTCAGGAAGAGAAAGAGGTGTTAGTATTGTGCTGTGCATAGCTTGGTGGTAAGTATTTCTAGAAAGGAAAAAAAGAAGGAAAAAAAATAGATTGAAGGTATTATGTGGAATGTTGCATGTTTTATAATCACTATTATTATTAATTTGTATAACCTTTCTTTCATCAAACCCCTACTCTGTTTTATGTAAGTAATCCTTCAATGTATAAAGTGTATTGCATAACAGGTACTTTTTAGCTGCCTTTTTAAATAAGTGTATTTTTGCAATTTCTTTAATCTCTTTTGGTAATTTATTGTACAGTTTTATTCCTTGATAGAAAATGCTATTTTGAGTTTTATATTTATTTTTTCTTGGTAAAAGTAAGTTGAGTCTAGCTCTTGCTGCATGGTCATGGACAGAGCTGTTTGTGCAGTAATTACCAATGTTACTTTTGATGTTTACTGCTAACTGTAGAGGTGACATCTACATTTAATTTAACATTGTCATTTTTCCTCTTCAAACTGAAATTCATAGCATTAGTTTTCTTTATGTTCAATGTCACTTTATTGCTTATTGATCAATCGTAAACTTCCTTGAGAGTTTCATTTGCTTTCTCTGTGAGGAGTTCTCTTCTTTTGTCACTGACTATAATATTTCTGTCATCTGTGAAGAGAATTTTTTCACCATGAGTAACACAAATGGGAAAGTCGTTGATGTATATCAGGAACTGTATTGGTCCCATTGTGCTACCTCGCAGAACCCCTATATTAATGTATTTTGATTCTAAGTGTTTCACTAAAAGTTTAGATCTATTTGAAGTATGTATAAAAGAGAATAATTTCATATAAAGACAGGAAAGAATCTGTTTCTATGAAGACTATAAATTACATGTTTCATCATTGCAACAATATATTTTGTTAATATGCATATATTAATTTACTTACTTGAAGGATAATCACCCTATCATTGGCATGTGAACAGAGGGATTAGTTTTATTGAATGAAAGGCCTAGATTCAATTAATTAAATTTTGTACAAGTAAAACTTTACATTCCTATATAGTTGTAATTACATTGTTGTTAACTAACACCAATTAAAACATGAGTCTGCTTAATTATGACTGAAAAATCATCATGTCATATTTCTTCTATGGATACAATTAGTTTTTTTGACTTAACAAAGCATAAAAATAGCTGTCTCTTCATGACTAGAAATATCGGAAATTTTAATAGTTAATTACTGCATAATTACAATAGCAATTTTATTCCTACCATGCGCCTGTAGTTTGTATTATGTGCAAATTGTGGTGGTACATTAGCTTTTAATCCAACATGTTTCCTTGATTCTATATACTGCTGAGGCCCAATGTAAACAATGTCAAAACAATACCTTAAATTAGTGCAAATTACTAACTTGCTCCACAAAAACTCTTTGGTGTATTCTAATCCAGATAACCAGAAAAGACAAAGACAATGCAGCAGTTTAAATTGGCGTAAATTACTAATATTAAACATATGCCCTCTTTGGGAGAGTGGTGATGAGACTGGAAGAGGATACAGGATCCCAAAAAGGGTTTTGGTATTACAGTACTTAAATCAACCACCAGCTATATCTACCTGTGGTCCATGCCCCTGTATGCACAGAGCAGTGTTGACTGACCCCCTTTATGATCTTCTAGTTTGTACCACTCACATCAGCTGTCCTGTGTCTTGTTACATGTTGGATTGGTTTCATGT
The DNA here is from genome assembly GCF_023864345.2 of Schistocerca serialis cubense. NCBI lineage: Eukaryota > Metazoa > Arthropoda > Insecta > Orthoptera > Acrididae > Schistocerca > Schistocerca serialis. The sequence continues at coordinate 624,486,892 of NC_064641.1, read as the reverse complement.
AGTACATGGATACTGCATGATTGGATCACATCCTCATCACCAGTCGTGTAGTAACCAAGTAATACACGAAACTGATCCAAATAACACAAATATGTCTTTCTTCCTCTGAACAATAACAGAAATAAGTCCCTCGCGACTCCACATGTAACAAGACACAGAACAATTGATGTGAGCAGTGGAAACTAGAAAAACATTCAGGTGTTCAGTCAGTCCTGCTCCATGCATACATAGGTGTAGGCAACTGGTAGACTGCATGGTTCACGTCATGCCATGTGCACCCTTCCTACTGACAGCCTCTAATGGCCAGCCCATGTTTATATAGTTGGCAGTTAATTTGAGTACACATCACAGTGACACTGCACTTGGTGCACTCACACTCAGATACAGGATACAGCAAATACCTCATAATAGTCCCAAAATAATTCTCTGTTTTATTTGTTGCTCCAGGTTCAAGCCTTATGCGACTTCTGATTTTAGCTCTGCTATGTTATCATATTGCTCATCAAATAAGCCATTCCCAGCATAACCAACATCAAAAAATACTTCTTTTCACTAGCTTAGGTTACCCCCTTATCTGATAATTACTATTTGCGCACTTTTGAATAATTAATTTTTTCTCTGAAGAAATTCTCTTTATAGGATCTGTAAATACTAATTCTTTGCCAGATGAATCAAAACCTACCACAGCTGTCACAATCCAACCCATTCTCAAAATTATGTCTTCACTTAAATCTGGTATTACTAAACATCCTTGTGTAAATTCCATGTCCTCATTAGCAAAAGATAACAATACCAGTAATTTCACAGTTTTTCTATACCTACCAGCAACTCCTGTTATTTTTTATTTCCACTACTAGCATTTTTTAAAAAATATGTACTTTGTTTAATTTTATCCTTTAACTTTCCAGATATCCCTTTTCAGATATCCCAGAGATTGGACTACCTATGTCTACCAATTACCTCCCAGATCATCAATTTGAACATAAATATGTGGCCTCCACAGAACTTCACATTCTTTCTGTGCATCCTCTTCTTACAAATATAATTTTAATTTCTTTAAAATTTGTAGTTTTAACATCATCTCCTACAAGTTTCTCCCTTCTGTTTGTAGAGTACTCTTAGCAATACCAGGTTCCACCTTGCATTCACATACCACAGAAATGAATTGTTCATCACTAATAGACACCAGTCACCTTCCAACGTATTCTTTATTTTCTTCCACCAGTCAGGATAAGTTTATTCACAAAATTTCTCAAATTTGTCCTGAATTTTACTGTCTTTGTCAGCATGGCTGTAATTAATCCAAACTGTTCAAAAAATTATAATCTTTATTTTTCCCACTTTCTTCATTAACACAATTAATATTCTTATCTTTGACCCCCTCCCCATTAATTAATGACCTGCTAGTACCTACTGACAAGATCTGATCTTCATGTACCATATATTCCTATCAGTGATTTGACCTCCCCATCCTCTTCATTGACACACATCAAACCACTATCTTCTTATGCTTTTTTCTTAATTCCTACATAAATCATACCATTAATCTCCTCATCATAACCATCTTCATTAGTTACAACATTATTCTCATCAACATCATTATCAACAGTAACATTAATGTTGCATGGCAAAAACTCTTAACCCCCTAGTCGTTGATTAGCAGACTCACCCATTAACAGCTCAGAATCAGCTAGATCACACTCTACCTTTATTTCCTCATTACTCATGAATTTATTAATCTCAAATTCATCCTGATTTCACTTTTTGCTTGACTATAAAAATTTCTGAGTACATCAGTGATCGACTCAAACTCTTCATTGCACACATGACTAGAGTTACTTTTATCTCTTACACTGCCATTTATTACTTTTAGAAATTTTTCACCAAAATATAAGCTGTTGACTTGCTATGCTTCCCAGATACACTGCCCATAAAATCTCTGTTCTCCCCTCTCTCAAAACCCTTTTCAAAAACGTTTTGCCTGAATTTGAGTTACATCCCTCACCTTAAGCTGAAAGCTCACAATGTGATGAACATCAGGTTTCTTGCATGTTCCCTCTGTTGTCTGGTCCCCTATTATCAAGTAGTCTATAGGAGCAGAAGTACTTTGAATGTAGCGTAGAGTCTTTGATAGACACATTTTCTGTGCTCATGTCTAGTGGCTAAGTCAGTTTCTCTCTCATAGCAGACACATTTACTTCTTGTACCATATGTGAGTTAATAGTAAGTGTATATTTACAAGCTGTAAATAAATTTATTTCTTGTTTAGTATTTTTGTGAATTGTGGTTCATTTGCCTCATAACATACATAATCTAAATTGTTTGATGCAGGTACAGGTGACATGCCAAATTGTGTAAAAATTTCACCATAAACAAAGAACAGCTGATGTTAACAAACAGCATCATGATAATAATACAAATTACACCTTGCTTAAATTATCATTTCATCCTCTATGAATTCTTCTGTTGAATAGTAGCATTTCTCTCACAGAATCTACTGTAGCCACAATACATACGTCAGTAATAGGAATGATTCTAAAGTTTTTCCCCTTTAATTATCTTAATACCACAGCACATGAATACTGAACAGTATTGGTTCTAATAAAAGCTGAATGGTCAGCTGATGGTGTGGATAACATGACACTGTGACTTACAGAGTGGCAGCTCATCGCTGTCATGCTCACAGTTTTTATGTTTATCTAGTGTTATGATTGTTGTTTATTTTAACACTAACCAAATATGCATAATCCAGTCTTAGTATCATCTATAAGAAAATGGCATTATAAGCAAATACACTACTGGCCATTAAAATTGCTACACCAAGAAGAAACAAAGATGATAAACGGGTATTCATCGGACAAATATATTATACTAGAACTGACATGTGATTACATTTTCACGTAATTTGAGTGCATAGATCCTGAGAAATCAGTACCCAGAACAACCACCTCTGGCTGTAATAATGGCCTTGATATGCCTGTGAATTGAGTCAAACAGAGCTTGGATGGTGTGTAGAGGTACAGCTGCCCATGCAGCTTCAACACGGTACCACAGTTCATCAAGAGTAGTGACTGGCGTATTGTGACAAGCCAGTTGCTCGGCCACCATTGACCAGGCGTCTTCAATTAGTGAGAGATCTGGAGAAGGTGCTGACCAGGGCAGCAGTCAAACATTTTCTGTATCCAGAAAGGCCCATACAGGACCTGCAACATGCGGTCGTGCGTTACCCTGCTGAAATGTAGGGTTTCGCAGGGATTGAATGAAGGGTAGAGCCACGGGCCGTAACACATCTGAAATGTAATGTCCAGTGTTCAAAGTGCCGTCAATGTGAACAAGAGGTGACCGAGATGTGTAACCAATGGCACCCCATACCATCACGTCGGGTGATACGCCAGTATGGCGATGATGAATACATGCTTCCAATGTGTGTTCACCCTGACGTCATCAAACATGGATGCGACCATCATGATGCTGTAAACAGAACCTGGATTCATCCGAAAAAATGACATTTTGCCATTTGTGCACCCAGGTTCGTCGTTGAGTACACCATCCCAGGCACTCATGTCTGTGATGCAGTGTCAAGGGTAACCACAGCCACGGTCTCCAAGCTGATAGTCCATGCTGCTGCAAACGTCGTTGAACTGTTCATGCAGATGGTTGTTGTCTTGCAAATGTCCCCATCTGTTGACTCAGGGATAGAGACATGGCTGCACGATCTATTACAGCCATGCGGATAAGATGCCTGTCATCTTGACTGCTACTGATACGAGACTGTTGGAATCCAGCACGGTGTTCCGTATTACCCTTCTGAACCGACCGATTCCATATCTGCTAACAGTCATTGGATTTCGACCAACGCGAGCAGCAATGTCACAATATGATAAACCGCAATCACAATAGGCTACAATCTGACGTTTATCAAAGTCGGAAATGTGATGGTACGCATTTTTCCTCCTTACACGAGGTATCACAACAATGTTTCACCAGGCAATGCTGGTCAACTGCTGTTTGTGTATGAGAAATCGGTTGGAAACTTTCCTCATGTCAGCACGTTGTAGGTGTCGCCACCTGTGCCAACCTTGTGTGAATGCTCTGAAAAGCTAATCATTTGCATATCACAGCATGTTCTTCCTGTCGGTTAAATTTTGCGTCTGTAGCACCTCATCCTCGTGGTGTAGCAATTTTAATGGCCAGTAATGTATCATCTTTAGAATGGCAATACAAGCAGTTACTAACATAACATTATTAATCATTCACTATTTTGTTTGACTGCATTGGGATGTCTATGGCATTATAGTTTAATGTTTTAAAATCGAGAATTATAGTTTTTATTGGTGACTGATGTATTGGATGCATGGACTGTAGTGCAGCAACCTGTAGTGATTGTGTATTCTGGCATTAGATGTGCTGGTATGACAGGCTTCTGTGTTAATGTAACAGATGTATTTATAAATGTAATTTCAATAATGGACATAGACTGATTTACAAAATAAATTTAGTTCAAGTATTAGGGTGACAGCACCCACAGTGGGAGATAACATAATGGGAGGATGTTTTCTCAACTCGTACCACATGGTTACATTATGATTACAGTGGTTATAGATCAAAGTGTTTTCATGAAATGTACAAGAAAAGATAATTTTAATTCATTTTACTCAGGAATTAAATAACAACTATGATGTACTACTTTGTTTGAAGCATGTATGAATACACTGCATGTGGCTGTGGCATGCCATTAGCCGTTGATTATGCACATGGATACAGGCAGAAAACTAGTGACATGTTGGTTTTCTGTGAACTTGTTTGTAGCAGACGAATGTCTGTTGTATGACTATGTGTTGTATGGATGTTACCCAAATCTGTTGGCGGAATTTTGATTTGATACACACTTTTAGTGCAGACACATTAAAATGAAAAAATTTAATTGAACTATTAAGAACTGTGCACATTATATCATGTTTATGCTGTTTTCATAATATTTTATAGTACTGCAATGCTCTGAGGTCAGGTTTGAAACAGAACAACAATGCTGATACTAGTCACCAGTATAAATCACACACAACTGTGACAGAAATTTGAATAATGTCAAATATAAATTGCTGACCCTTTTGTAGAAGAAAGCTGGAGCTATATCATTATATATGTTACTCAGTCAAGTCAAATGTAATTCAAATAATATATCAAAGACTGCTTGTCTGTAATATTCTGACTTATTTTTGACTTAGCTTTAACTTTGTGGCAATGTCTTACTGATTATATGCATATGAAATTCTAGTGATGCAAATACGAATGTTGTTGTTGTTGTTGTGGCCTTCAGTCTGAAGACCGGTTTGATACAGCTCTCCATGCTAATTTATCCTGTGCAAGCCTTTGCATCTCCAAGTAACTTCTGCAGCTTACATCCTTCTGAATCTGCTCACTGTATTTATCTCTTCTCTCTCTCTATGATTTTTACCCCCCCCCCCCCCCCCCCCCATGCTTCCCTAGAGTACCAAATTGGTGACATCTTCATGTCTCAGAATGTGTCCTACCAACCAATCCCTTCTTCTTGTTAGGTTGTGCCACAAATTCCTTCTCTCTCCCATTCTGTTCAGTACCTCCTAATTAGTTACATGATCTACCCATCTAAACTTCAGCATTCTTCTATAGCACCAAATTTCAAAAACTTCTATTCTCTTCTTGTCTAAACTGTTTATCATCCACATTTCACTTCTGCACATGGCTAAACTCCATACAAATACTTTCAGAAAAGACTCCCTGTCACTTAAATCTGTACTGGCTTCTTCAGAAACGCCTTTCTTGCCATTGCCAGTTTACATTTTATATCCTCTCTACTTTGATCATCATCAGTTATCTTGCTGCACAAATAAAAAAAATCATCTGTTACTTTAAGTGTCTCATTTACGAATCTAATTCCATCAGCACCACCTTATTTAATTTGGCTACATTCCATTATGCTCATTTTGCTTCTGTTGATATTCATCATCTCTCCTACCTTCAAGACAATGCCCATCCATTCAACTGCTCTTCCAAGTCCTTTGCTTCTCTAACAGAATTACAATGTTATTAATGAACATCAAAGTTTTCAATAGAATGAAAAACCAGCCCAAGTTGCAAATCTTTACTTTTTATTCATTTGATGGCTAGTTTCAGGCCAAGTCCCATTTTTAAATCATCCTACAGGGCATAAAACCAAATTTACACTCTTGCATAATGCAGTTATTACCAAATTCTTAAGCATATGCCAAAGATACAAAATATATCATTTTGAAAGAAAGTAAAAAATGATATTTTCAAAGGTGTCAGAAATGTGCAGTGAACATTTACATTGCATTCAGATAACTGGCAGTTTACTCCCTCTGCTATTGTAAGGGAACCTCGGGAAGGGGGCGCCCTATTAGGATATAGGAAACCTTCTTATTTATTAAAATGTTCTCCAACCATCAAGAATACAACAGTTCATACAATAATCATATAAGTCCACAATAAAATTAATACTCATTAAAATCTTTACCAAAAGAGTCAAGTACTTAAAATTACTGATGAGTTATAAAAGCAGTACAACATACGGAGTGTATTACTAAGTTGTACACCATGTTGGCACGTAAAAATCATTGCATGTGAACAGCAACATTAGTATTAAAAGAAAAGAAAACAATAAGAGCACTTTCTAAAATCTTTACCAAAAAGAGTCAAATACCTAAAACCATTGACCAGTGATTTACAGCAGTGCCACATACGGTGCATATTACAAAACTGTATGCCATGTTGGCATGTAAAAATCATAAAATGTGAAACTGTGCAATTCAACAATAAAATTATTGCTTTTTAAATCCTTTACCAAAAACAATCAGCTATTTAAAACCACTGAACAGTAAAACACAACAGCACCACTTATGGCACTTATTACAAAGTTGTATGCCATGTAGGCACATAAAAATTATTAAATGTGAACAGCAATGACAGTATTAAAAGAAAACAAAGCAATAGGAGAAAATTTTTAAAATCTTTATCAAAAAGAGTCAAATACTTAAAGACCAGAAATACACAGTAGTGCCACGTATGGCGTGTATTACAAAATTGTATGTCATGTTGCCATGTAAAAATCATTAAATGTTAAACAGCGCAGAAAACAATAGGAGAAATTTTTTAAAATATTTACAAAAAGGAGTCTAATACTTAAAATTACTGATCCTTCACACAAAGCAGTGCTACATACAGTGCGTATCACAAAATTGTAAGTCATGTTGGCACATAAATAATCACTAAGCGTGAAACTGTACAAGTCAACAATAAAATTATTAGTTTTTAAATCTGTCACCAAAAACAGTCAACTTTTTAAAACCACTGAACAGTAAAACAAAATAGCACTACCTATGGCACATATTACAAATGAAATTCAGACCATCAGCTGCTTACAGGCGTTGATAAATATCAAAAGGGACAGTTGAAAATGTGTGCCTCGACAGGGACTCGAAGCAGGGATCTCCTGCTTACATGACAGACACTCTATCTGAATGAGCCATTGAGAACACAGAGGATACTACGACTGCCAGAACTTATCTCTGGCATGCTTCCCATGAGACCCACATTTAAAACTTACTGTCCACATACTACATTTGTAGTGCCCCTGCCCACTATACTCATTACTCGGGGCAGTCAATCTACTGATTCCATATGAGTTTGTGCAGTGTGAGTGCATCCACACTGAAGAAGATAATTGGCCAGTAATCCTAATCTATATGATGATGGTATCTGTTCTTTCACACATGCCCAAAAGAACAGATACCATTGGTGATCTTGCAGCTCTCGAAGAATGAAATTACATCGAAGTCCAGACCATTAGCTTAATATAGATAAAGCTTACTGGCCAATGATCTTCTTCAACTGAAGATAAATCGTACAATTTCAGATTGTAAAATTTTATTATCTGTTTGATTGTAAGTGTTGAAGCTCTCATACTTGCTAAAGAATAAAGTACATGTATGGTATTTATGAAAAATTGTCTTTTCTGATACAATAGTTACTTGGTTGTATACCCAGCAACTTACTAATCCAGCTGCTCCCTAGCTACAGTCATTCAGTATTAGCAGAGCGTGATTCAGGGAAGGTGTGTGAATTGTAATACCAGAAGAGACATAAGTGATTAAATTTATAGTTGTAAAGTTGTTTTTCTTCTCTCTCTCTCTCTCTCTCTCTCTCTCTCTCTCTGTGTGTGTGTGTGTGTGTGTGTGTGTGTGTGTGTGTGAAGAAAGAACATTTACTTCATGAGTGAAAGATTCACAGCCAGCTGACAGAAGACAGCATTAACACAGCATCTCCATTGTGCGGTGAACTGTCCACTGCAGCTGAGCCCCACTACCCTCCACATGGTAGGTTAAGCCTTCCTTGTTTGTTGTGAATTGCTCATCAGTGTTCAGAACAACATTGACTTGGTTCAGGAGACTTGTCCTTCACAGTATCAGTTACTTCAGGTGCAAGCCCATCTTGAGCATTACAGTATTGAGGTACAGGATCTATGTATGATTAACACCAACATTAAGCAGGCAGCAGAAACTGAAGAGTTGAAAGAAAAGTTAAGAAACTCCAACACCATACTAATCTATTGCAGTGGAAAGAAAATTCTGATGAGCTGATGGGGGTAGTGGATAATCAGGTTGTTTACCTACCACTGTTATGGCTGTTATATATGGGATTATGAAATTGTCAATGAAGACTAGTGATCAAATTGTAGAAATTTTGTATTTGTTGGTTAAGTTACAATGGCAGACTACTGCCTTTCAAACTCCTGATCTGGTAACTCTTCAGTTTATTTATCCACTCATCAGCAGCAGTTGGCTAGTATTAGTGGTCAAGTTTTCATGAAGGGGGAATGTCGAGTGGATTGCATGGCAGAATTGTTAGCCAAAGTTTGTCAGATAGACTGAGAAATGAGTTAGTTAACAAGCATTATTTCCAGGTGAAAGGTCAACAAGAAACCTTTGGGAATTATGTTGACAGTTTTGGTGTACTCAGTTAGCTTTGTGTGATGAATTCAGTGAAACTCAGATTAGTGATAATATAATTGAAGAAGTGTGGGTCAAAGACTGGTTGCAAGTGGTTTTTGGTTATAACCCTAGTAGTTTCCATGACTTGGATCAAGTGATGTGAGAAGAGTAATCTCATCAGCTTTGCTGATCAGAAAAGGAGTATTGCTGGCTAAGAAAGCAGCTTGCTCAGAATGTCTTTCCCTGAGCCTCATGGCAGGAGCCAACCAGGATAAGTTATTGGAAATTGTTTCAGGGACATTTTGCTTGGCAATGTCCAGTAACAGTAATGGCAAATGACATTTTTGGAAGTATGGTTGGGGAAGGCAAGCAGGTTGACATCTGTGACATGCAGCAAGTTAAGTGGAGTTGTAAGTCTTCTCTCACCTCTACCTGTGTTGCTCTTAACCATGAACTGGTTAGTGGATTGCTGGAGTCTGGCAGTAATATTTATTTGCTTAATTACTCTTGGTATCTGAAGATTAAGCATACATGAGTTTCCAATTTTAAAGCCGATGGACAAATAGGTTTGTACTGTTAATGGCCAGTCATTACCCTTGTTAGGTGAGATATGAGCTAATTTAAGAATTCAGCAATTCTCATGGCCTCTTAAAATCCTCATGCCGAACGTCTGTCTGTTGATTTATTATTGGGATTTAGTAGACAAAATGGGATGTGTTTTAGAGTACTCTGCAAATCAGTTTGCCTTTAAGTTTCGTCCAAGTGAGCATTATCCATTGTGTAGTCACAATTAACTTTCTGCCATTAATAATGTTGACTCAAGGAATTTCCAATCTGATTTTGGACATTTGGCAATGATAGCACCAAGGGGATTGCATGATTCATTGGGATGGTGAACTTTCTCAGGAAGCTCATTCCGAACTTTGCTCAAGTGACCCTGTTAAATCAACTTTGCCATAAAGAAGAGGCATTTAAGATGACAGATAATCAACAGTCAACTTTTGATATATTGAAGCAGGATCTCAATAATGCCCCCCTAACTGCCCTCTTTGAGAGGAGGCATTGGTCATTTTATTTGAGTTGGAAATATTAAAGTTTCATTTGGAACATAAACATTTCTTGTTGGAAACTGACAAGTGCTAAGCTGGGCGCTGGCTAGGCCCCATTAAGACTGGGAGGATAGCATGGTGAGCATTCCACCACCACCGAAGGAGAGCCTGAATCAAGAACCATTGCATCTGAGGAAGAGGTGAGATTGAGGTCATTGGGGGACGTCAAAATCTGCAAATTGTCCTCAGATGCAGAGCTGGTAGTAACAGCTGGCCCAGAGGCAACCTGAACCTCTTCCATCTGACCCAGATTCTTCTTCTTCTTCTTCTTCTTCTTCTTCTTCTTCTTCCTCTCCTCCTCATGTTGCTCCTTAGGAGCAATGTGCGAGGGAGTCTCAGAAGGAGGGCCAGGGACAGACAAAGAGTGTGAAGCTCTGCTATCTGCTGCTCTTGGCTCCTTGAGCCACTGACTGATGTCAGCTGCCCTTCCACGTGAGAGAAGCCGGAGGAGGCTGGTGTACCTCCAGCGGGGGGAGGGGGAGGGGTGGGGTCTGATAATCCCTTCAATTTGGGGAGGCTGGTCTCCCAAAGGAGGTACCTTGGGAGCACCAGGAGAAGCAGTGTCCCCCATCACAGACATGGGGGAAGAGCCAGGGTGGCCATGGGGGCCCACTGGAGGCTTAACAACTGCAGTGACAGCCGTTGCCACAGGGGGCAATGAAGTCGCAGTCGCAGCATACGATGTAGTCATCTGCACAGGATGAAGCCGTTCATATATCCTCTTTGCATCCTGATAGGTGAGCCTGTCTAGGGTTTTTATCTCCATGATTATTTGCTCCTTACGGAGAACAGGGCAGTCAGGTGAGCAGGGGGAGTGGTGCTTCCCACAGTTGACACAACTGCGAGGAGGCACACATGGAGTGCCCGGGTGCAGAGGACGAGGATGATCGCAATCACTGCATGTGGTGCTGGAAGTACAATGAGATGACATGCGACCAAACTTTCAACACTTGAAGCACCGCGTAGGGGGAGGGACGTATGGTTTCATGTCACAACAGTAAACCGTCACCTTGACCTTTTTAGGCAACGAGTCAACCTCAAAGGCCAAGATGAAGGCACTGGTAGCAACCCTGTTGTCTTTGGGCCCCCTATGCATGCACCAGACAAAGTGGACACCCCGTCACTCTAAGTTGGCACGTAGCTCCTCGTCCAACTGCAAAAGGAGGTCGTAATCGAAAATAAGACCCTGGACGTAGTTAAGGCTTTTATGGGGAGTAAATGAGACAGGGATATCACCCAGCTTGTCACAGGTGAGCAACGCCCGCAACTGGGCTGGGGAGGCTGCTTGGATCAATACCACCCTGCTGCTCATTTTAGACAATGTCGCCACTTCCCCAAACCTATCTTCAAGGTGGTCTACAAAAAACGGGGGCTTTGTTGCCTGAAAGGTCTCTCCATAAGCAAACTAGGTACCGAGGTGAATACGGCTCATGAGACCGAGTTGCCCTTCGGCCCTCCCAAGGCGTGGCCAGGGAGGGGAACAATCGGGAATCATAGGTCGCAGAATCAAATTCATTTCGTATGCACTTGGAGACTGCTGGGGCCGAGCGAGCACCAGTTTCATTTGATTTAACCCATTTCATTGCGGATCATCCGCCCTGATGCCACCCACTCTGACCAGGGGCTCTCCCCATGGGCGTCACCCAGCCTGGCGGGATAGCCATTGCTGGGAGTCCTGGGTACTTACTCCTTGGCATATGCGGAGAGGTCCCAGCTCTGGCATCAGCAGTGTGATTCCTGTGTTGTCAGGGGGCTACCATCAAGAGGATACATGACAACCCCACCACGACAGACTGACTACCGTGATGGATTTTGGGTGCCGAAATGGTCCAAATTGTTGTGGGCATGAAGGACGGTACGGCGCAGGAGACGAGAAGTAGGCAACCCGTAAGACATTGGGTGCAAAGCCCGCTACATGACAATAAGCAGCATGCAAGATCTGGGTGCATGATGGGCAAACAAAAACCACCACGTAAGGTGGCATGCGCTAGTGACAGAAATTTGGAAAAGATGGAGGTCAAACCCACGAGGGGACCAGCACATAAAGGCCGAAATGTGTGAGACTCCTTTTAGTCACTTCTTATGACAGGCAGGAATACCGTGGGCCAATTCTGACCCCTGGACCCGCATGGGGTTGGTTCAAATTAATTCTGATTGCTCACTGCTTGCCATTGGATCAGTTGGGCATCCTGGTTCTTGTTAATTATTAGAGTCCACTCAAACATGTTTTTATCGCTGCCCACTTCTCTTACAGTGTGAACATTCTGTTTAAAGTTATTAAACAGTGCGTCTGACTTGTGACTGAAATCAGTTGCTTGTTGTGTTCTGAATTTTACTTGTAAATTTTTTAATCATTGCCCACTGCTTTTAGAGTGTTTAGTAATTATGGCTCACTGTCTACTTTGAACCAATGACCAAACATCCATATATGTTAGCCTTATTAGTGGATAACATAGCTAATGAAGACATTTTTCTCTTTTAATTCATATGTGCTTTCCCCAATGCAGACAGAACAGAGCCACTGAAGAGCTTAAAATCAACTTATGTTAAGTTGTACAGTTTTAAATAGTAAAATTTTATTATCTGTTCAATTGTATGTGTTGAACCTCTCATACTTGCTGAAGTATGCTCAAGAATAAAGTAAACATATGATATTTATGAATAAGTGTCATTTTGGTACAGATATTATTTGAATATTTACCCAGCACTTTACTGCTCACAGCTCCTCACTAGCTACACTGAGAATTTTAACTAAGTTAGCCCTTCTTTTAACTATACTCAAACATAGAATCCTCAAACAAGAAACCTTGCCTAGTAGTTTAAACCATGCACGGGTTTCACTTATCTACATCAAGGGTAGCATAAGTAATTCACAAAATTACTGTCCAATACCCTTGACATCCATTTGTTACAGAATCTTGGAATGCATTGAGTGCTCAAACATAATGAGTTGTCTTAAACAGAATGACCTCTTCCACGGCAGTCAGCATGGATTCCAAAAAGATAGATCATGTGAAAACCAACTCGTATTTTTCTGGCAAGACATACTGAAAGTCATGGATTTTAGGTAGATACAGTATTCCTCAATTTATGGAAAGCTTTTGACTCAGTACCACATCTATGCTTATTCTCAAAAGTACGATTGTATGGAGTGTCAAGCAATACTTGTGACTGGATTAAGGATTTTTTTGTTAGAGAGGATGAAGGATTGAGAACCATTGATAGATGCAGAAGTAATTAGAATGTGCCTCAGGAAAGTGTGTTGCAACAGTTAATGTTCGTTTTGTATATTAATAATTTCATTGACAATATTAATAGTAACCTCACACTTCTTTGCACATGCTGCAGTTATATATAATCAAGTACTATCTGGAAGAAGCTACACAAATATCTTGATGAGATTTCAAAGTGGTGCAAAGATTGGCAACTATCTTTAAATGTTAAGAAATATAAAATGATGCACTTCACAAAATGAAAAAAGTGTATGAGGATTGTCCAGAAAGCAATGCGTTGCATTTTTTTTCTTCAACAATTCTTTATTGAACATAATGAGATTTACACACATGAAAGAATGGTATTTTGTCTACACACCCTATGTTTCCATGTAATCTCCATCCCGTTCTATGGCCTTCCTCCAGCGTGAAAATAGGGCGTGCATACCCTGTTGGTACCAGTCCTTGTCCTCGTGGCGGAGCCAGTGCTTCAGTGTGTGAATCATTTCCTCATTGTCCTCCAAATGGCTTCCATGAATGGCATCCTTTAGTGGCCCAAACAACATCAGCTCGCTTCAACACATCAGGTGTGACAGCTGTGGATGGTCTCCCCGAATGCTGCAAATCATGGAGCTCTGCTGAACCACCTTCTGATGACCTAACCCTTCATGCTCAGTGACTAACTGTACTTCAGTCGACAGCAGATACCCCATAGACTTTGCACATGTGTTTATGAATATTCTCCACAGTGAGAAATTCAATGACGGCATATTGCTTGTAACTTGCATCACTTACAGACGCCATTTTGAAACTGTCCTGCAGCCATGCTATCTGTCAGAAGTGATGGAAACTTGACATGCTCACTCAAGAGACTTCAAATAATACATACATATTGTTTCACATTTGTAGCATTGTTTTTGGCTGAGAGAAAAAACAAAATGCAGTGCATTACTTTCTGGACAACCCTCGTAGTATTCTATGACTACAATCTCAATGACTCACAGTTGGAATCAGTCAACTCTTACAAATACTTGGATTTAGCAATGTGTAGGGATATGAGATGGAATGATCACATAATCTTAGTCATTGCTAAAGCAGCTGGCAGACTGAGGTTCATTGGTAGAAAATTAGGAAAATGCAATCAGTCTACAAAGAAAACTCCATACAAAACTCTCTTGTGACCTGTCATAGAATATGTTGAAATGTGCAGGACCATACCCAATAGAACCAACAGGGAGTATTGAAAGGATACAAAGAAGGGCACCATGAGTGGTCACAGGTTTGTTCGAAACATGAGAGAGTGTCATGAAGGTGCTGAGAGAACTGATCTGGCAGATGCTTGAAGACAAATCCAAACAATCTTGTGACAACCTACTTTTAAAATGTCTAGAACCGACTTTAAGGGATGAATCTAGTAATATATGACAGCCCCTATGTATCACTCCAAAAGAGATTGTGAAGACAAGGTTAGACTAATTGCAGCATATACAGAGGGATTTAAGCAACCATTCTTCTCACAACCCATACATAAATGGAAAAAGAGAAACCTCTAATATCTGGTATCATGTACATATCCTCTGCCATGCACTTCACAGTGGTATTCAGAGTACAGATGCAGGTGTAGAATTTGCAAGCATTATACTTAATAAATGAAAGCCAAACTGATACTACTGAAGATAGTTGTAAATACTTGTTTTCTTAATTGTAAATACATATTTTCTTAACTATTGGTTTTATATATGAACTGAAATATCTTTTTCATTCAAATTAAGCTTTGTGTGGTCTTCCTGTACAGTTTTACACATATTTGGCTTCACTTAAATAATTATAATTCTGTGACTTGTGGAACTGTTATAACGTCAAGTTCAACAAATATATTTCAGAACGACACAACACATATAAGTCACAGAGTAAGTTGACAAGCAAGACATGTGTACATGTTAGCATTCGAATGAGCACTGAGTCCCAGTCTAGCAGCCGCTGCTCGGCTGGCTGCTTAGGTAGCGCAGCTGCTGCATGGCTGGCAGACAGCGCCGCACATAGAGGACGCGCATAATTGCATGGCGGCGCTTTGAATGATCGGCGAGTCGCAACACTTTTCCCCCCTTTGAAATTGTTGCACTGGTCTTGATGGAGGTGTCCTGGAGATGGCTAACGTCCATAGGCATTGTCTGACTCGCCGTAAAGTCTCGAAGAGGAGGCTTCCCGTACGGACGGAAGTGTCCCCGATGATAACGGGTCGAGATGACAGGAGACGTAGGGGTCGAATCTGCTGGGGCCCCTGCACCAATCTGCCCATTGCGGCAAGTCCAGTTGATGTGTCTGCATCCGTTGGAGGAGGAGGCAAGTAGATTTGCTCTGACAGAGGATGGTCATCCGGTTCCTGCATGGGCACGTCTCCTGGTGGCATACGTTCTTGCACTGGCATCGCGATGACGGTGAGAGGGCTGCGTTGCAAGTATTGAGAGATGCCAAGATCCCGAGTGTCAGGTAGGGCCAAAAGTGGTGTAGCGGCATTCAGAAGAGGCATTGCTGGCACACGAGGCCGAAGCTGGTCCGAAAGACGCACTGCAACACCCGTGTCTGTCTGGATTTCATACAGGCGTCTGCCACGGTGTCTTAAGATGCGGCCCGGGCTCCATTTTGGCCGCCTGCCATATCCCCGTACCCAGACAAGGTCGTCGGCGGTGAACTGGCCAAGTGAAGGCACCCGCGGCCGTGAGGTGGAAGGCCGCAGAAGATGAAGTAGCGTGCGGGGCTGTCGGCCATGTAAGAGCTCAGCCGGGCTGTGGTCACCCATGGGGGTGAAATGGTAAGATGCCAGAAACTGGAGAAGCGCATCATCAGCAGCAGAAGAAGTCAGAAGTTTCCGCATCTGAGCCTTAAATGTGCAGACCAATCGTTCAGCCTCACCGTTGGATTATGGATGGAATGGCAGGACCATGACATGCATAACGCCGTGATGAGCACAAAAATCCACAAATTCAGAAGAGGCAAATTGCAGACCATTATCAGTAACAAGAGTAGAGGGGAGGCCTTCCAAAGAAAAAATGTGGGTGAGAGCACTGGTGGTTGCCGCGGTGGTAGGCAATGTGCAACGGACAATGAAAGGAAAGTTAGAGTAGGCATCAATTACGAGGAGCCAATAAGTACCTAAAAAGGGTCCCGCAAAGTCAGTATGAATGTGCTCCCAGGGCTTCTCAGGCGAAGGCCACAGTGACAAAGATGACTTCAGAGTGGCGGCCTGTGACGCACAAGGGCCGCAGGCAGCGACCATGTGTGCTATTTCAGAGTCGATGCCAGGCCAGTACACATGACGGCACGCCAGAGATTTTGTGCGAGACACACCCCAGTGCCCTTGGTGAAGGAGGCGCAAGACCGAAGCACACAAAGACGCAGGTACCACAACACGCGGTGATGCATTGTCAGTGGAGAGGAGGATAACACCATCCCTTGCCGTGAGGCGGTAGCGCAAAGCGTAGTAGTTCCGCAACGGATCAGAAGTCTTAGCGGATGGGCGATCTGGCCAACCCTTCTGAATACAGCGTAAAACCCGGGAGAGGGTAGGGTCAGAACCTGTAGCAGCTGTCAGCCTGTCCCCAGTGATGGGGAACCCGTCCACAACCTGCTGCTCAGCAACATCCAGGTGGAAACACAAAAGTTCGTCCCTATCGAATGCCTGATCAGGACCCATGGGAAGGCGAGAAAGAGCATCAGCATTTGCATGTTGAGCCGTTGGCCAGAAATGAATCTCATAACTGAAACGAGACAAGTAAAGAGCCCAGAGCTGGAGGCGGTGTGCAGCCTTGTTGGGAAGTGACATTGATGGATGAAACAAGGAAACAAGTGGTTTGTGATCCGTAACAAGATGAAATTTTTAGCCATAGAGAAAACACCAAACTTATGAAGAGCATAAATAATGGCCAAAGCTTCTTTTTCAGTTTAAGAATACTTTTGTTGGGCATCCGTGAGAGTTTTGGAGGCATAAGCAATGGGTTGTTCCGAACTGTCAGAAAAACGGTGCGCAAGGACTGCACCAACCCCGTATTGAGAGGCGTCTGTGGCAAGAACAAGATGTTGGCCAGGTCGATAAGTAGCCAGGCACAGGGCCTGTTTCAGCATAGTCTTCAGTTTCTGGAAAGCCGCATCGCATGAGGCAGACCAGTGAAAAGGCACGTTTTTATGCAACAGGCGATGCAACGGCTGAGCCACCGAAGCCACAGACGGTAAAAACATTTGATAGTATGCTATTTTCCCCAAGAAGGCCTGCAGTTCCTTAACAGATGTAGGGCGAGGAAGGGCATCGATCGCAGCGACAGTTTGCTGAAGCAGACGAATACCATCCCGAGAGAGTTGAAACCGCAAGTACGTGATAGATGCCTGAAAAAATTGTGATTTCTGAAGATTGCACTTAAGACCGGTAGTCTGTAAGACATGAAAAAGTGTGCGGAGATTTTGAAGATGTTCTTCAGTGGTGGAGCCAGTGAGAACAATGTCACCCATGTAATTGATACACCCAGGGACAGGTAGCAATAATTGTTCCAAGAATCGCTGAAAGAGAGCAGGGGCGCTAGCAACCCCGAATGGCAAGCGTTGGTATTGATAGAGGCCGAAAGGTGTGTTAAGGACTAGAAACTGCCGGGAAGCAGTGTCGAGAGGAAGTTGATGAAAAGCTTCTGACAGGTCAATTTTAGAAAAATACTGGCCTCCAGCAAGTTTAGTGAACAGTTCTTCAGGACAGGGCATAGGGTAAGTGTCGATGAGGCATTGAGCATTTACAGTGGCTTTGAAATCGCCACAGAGACGAATATCACCATTTGGCTTAGCAACAACAACGACAGGAGAGAACCACTCACTGGAAGTGACAGGAAGCAAGACCCCTGAAGTAGTGAGATGATCCAACTCCCGTTTTACCTGATCACGAAGGGCCACAGGAATGGGCCGAGCCTGAAAAAACTTAGGCCGAGCAGTGGGTTTGAGCATGATATGAGCTTCAAAGTTGTTTGCACAGCCTAACCCAGGAGAAAAAAGGGACGAAAATGTCGTCGACAAGGAATTCAGTTGAGCATAAGGAATAGCATCAGAGACAATATTGACAGAGTCATCTATGGAGAACCCAAAAACGCAAAAGGCATCGAAACCAAAAAGATTTTCTGCATTGCTCTGGTGGACCACAAATATGGGAACAGTGTGAATGACGGATTTGTAAGATACCTCAGCATTAAACTGTCCCAAGAGAGAAATCTTCTGTTTATTGTATGTCAGTAATTGCTGAGTGACAGGTGACCGGAGTGGAGAACCCAACTGAAGATACGTCTGAGAATTAATTATAGTGGCAGCAGAACCGGTATCCGCTTGCATGCGAACATCTCGACCAAGGATTTGGACAGTGAGGAATAACTTCCCTGAAAGGGAAGAAGTGCAATTGACAGACCACACAGAATCAGAATCAGTGTCTTGTGCATGAACATCATGTATGCGGTCATATTTGCAAATGGAAGACACATGACCTTTCTTTTGGCAATTGTGACACACAGCCCAACATTGGGGACAATCCTGGCGTGAATGTTTCGTAAAACACCGCAGACATGAAGGAAGTTGTCGGGTGTTTTGCTGCAGTTTCTTAGCGGGTTGTTTACAGCTAGGCCGAGGCTGCGTGTGGGAGCGCACTGTGGCCATGTCGGCCGGCGGGGACACGCCGCACGCGTCGTCAACAGTGCACAGAGGTTGTATTTCCCCGACATCACCCCATGCCTCTATTTGCGCCCCAGCGGCGCGAGAAATTTCAAAAGACTGCGCAATGGAGAGAACTTCATCTAGAGTCGGATTCGCCAACTGAGGGGCACGTTGCTGAACTTCTTTGTCGGGCGCTGACCGGATAATAGCATCCCGTGCCATGGAATCGGCATAGGATTCTTTGTGAACGTCAGTAACAAATTGACACTTTCGACTAAGGCCGTGAAGTTCAGCAGCCCAAGCGCGATAGGATTGATGTGGCTGTTTTCGACAACGACAAAAAGCAACACAAGAGGCTACCACATGCGTTTGCTTTTGAAAATAAACAGACAGAAGTGAGCACATTTCAGCAAAGGACAAAGATGCAGGATCCTTCAAAGGTGCCACTTGCAACAACAACCAATACATTTGAGGTGAAATCCAAGAAAGGAACAGAGATTTATATGGTTGTTCGTCCATGACATGAAACGCCAAGAAGTGCTGTCAAAGACGTTTTTCATAATCAGACCAGTCTTCCGCTGTCTCATCGTAAGGAGAAAAAGGAGGTACAGCCAACGATGAGAAACGCCTCGCATCTGACGCCGCGACGAAATCGCGAATCGCCGCTGTTAGAAGCGTTTGCTGTTCAAGGAGATTTTGCAATAGTTGCTCGACAGTAGCCATGGAACCCTATGGGTCAACGGTGCAAAGGAAAAATCCACAACCTCGTCACCAATTGTTATAACGTCAAGTTTAACAAATATATTTCAGAATGACACAACACATATAAGTCACAGAGTAAGTTGACAAGCAAGACATGTGTACACGTTAGCATTTGAATGAACACTGAGTCCCAGTCTAGTGGCCGCTGCTTGGCTGGCCGCTTAGGTGGCGCAGCTGCTGCATGGCTGGCAGACAGCGCCGCATGTAGAGGACACGCCTAATAGCGTGGCAGTGCTTTGAATGATCGGCGAGTCACAACAGGAACTATTCTCCTGATGAAACCAGTTAATGGAAAGATGAGGGGCCAAGACTCATGTCGTAAATTATGGAGTTGATGTGTAGTGATCATTCCTATGGTGCACCAGTAGGATTTCTGATGTAATTGAAGTATTTAGTAGTTGAACAACTGTTAGAAATTATCCCATTCATACTTTGAGGTATTTTAGGAAAGGAGGAACATTTTGTGGAAAATTAGAACATGTCATGTAATGAAGAATTGCATCAGATGCACCGTTAATAATGTTGAAAATGGTCTAACTGCAGAGGAATTTTGATGAAATGGATATTGCTGTACTACTCATGATGTTGCAATTAGACAAGAGATAAGCGGAAATTGAGGTAACGATAATTTATCATGAGATGATATGATTATGATGATATGCTAAGTTTCTTTGTAGAATATTATGATGTTGATAATTATGTCAATAATGGTGATGATTATGCTGTATTATGGAAGATTATGAAGTATTATATAAGTTACTGAACTAATTGTGAGAAATATAATGATGAAGTTAGGCTTATGGGTTAATTATCATTAAAATATTGTGAATTGTGTCATGTCAATCATTTCAAATGGTAAAAAGCACTTTATTTCAGTAATTACAAATATGACCACTGAAAAGATGGAATACAATTTGACATCTGTGGATCTGTTGGTTTATTGATGATAAGGAATAGCGATCTTTGGTTTCAATTGTCAATTTAATAATGATTATAGGTATGCCAGATAATGAAGTAGTGATTGTTAAATGAATAAATAGTGTTGATGAGAGGCCATATTGCTATCAGTAATGATAACCATCTAAAAGTAAAGTAGAAACAAGCTCCGATGGACAAAAACATTACAGTTAATGAAGAATTTAAGAAAGGGACTTGAGGTTAGTATCACTGGAAGGATGTGGACAACTTTGCCTGTCATGGAATAATATGGAAGTAATTATACAATTTTATTAATTAACATTCTTTTACTGAGTGTATTGTAAGGTGATGTTCCAAATGCTGTGGGTATTGATTTCATATTCTGTATATAGCACTGTTTTTGCTTAAGAAAACAGTTTACATTATGAATGAAAACACATAACACTGGAGTGATATTCTACAGTAGGTAATATTTATTTTTCATACTAATTTTCAGATGTTATGTCATCATCAGGTACTAAGATATATATATGCAGCAGTGAAATTTTTGTAGGATCATAGATTTTTAACTAGTGGATCTACAGAGTATCTTGGTCTCCAAAGATGACAATTGCAAACATTTGGTTTATGACTAAAAGAGAGTAATTATTTCAGTGAAAATGTGATTCAAGATTACGTAACTTATATGAAATATTTGATACATTAACTAATGATCTACATAACAAATTACAACTTTTCTGAGAAGAAAATAATTTAGACAATAAGCTTTGGTGTCATGTTCCAATGGAATTGTGTCAGCTGTGATTATACAAAGTAAAGTGCATGTGAAATTATAGTAATGAAATAAAAGAGAAAATGTGGCATGTGAGGGGGTAATTTACAACATGGTTTGTCTACATCTACATCTACATTTATACTCCGCAAGCCACCCAACGGTGTGTGGCGGAGGGCACTTTATGTGCCACTGTCATTACCTCCCTTTCCTGTTCCAGTCGCGTATGGTTCGCGGGAAGAACGACTGTCTGAAAGCCTCCGTGCGCGCTCTAATCTCTCTAATTTTACATTCGTGATCTCCTCGGGAGGTATAAGTAGGGGGAAGCAATATATTCGATACCTCATCCAGAAACGCACCCTCTCAAAACCTGGCGAGCAAGCTACACCACGATGCAGAGCGCCTCTCTTGCAGAGTCTGCCACTTGAGTTTATTAAACATCTCCGTAACGCTATCACGGTTACCAAATAACCCTGTGACGAAACGCGCCGCTCTTCTTTGGATCTTCTCTATCTCCTTTGTCAAACCGATCTGGTACGGATCCCACACTGATGAGCAATACTCAAGTATAGGTCGAACGAGTGTTTTGTAAGCCACCTCCTTTGTTGATGGACTACATTTTCTAAGCACTCTCCCAATGAATCTCAACCTGGTACCCGCCTTACCAACAATTAATTTTATATGATCATTCCACTTCAAATCGCTCCGCACGCATACTCCCAGATATTTTACAGAAGTAACTGCTACCAGTGTTTGTTCCGCTATCATATAATCATACAATAAAGGATCCTTCTTTCTATGTATTCGCAATACATTACATTTGTCTATGTTAAGGGTCAGTTGCCACTCCCTGCACCAAGTGCCTATCCGCTGCAGATCTTCCTGCATTTCGCTACAATTTTCTAATGCTGCAACTTCTCTGTATACTACAGCATCATCCGCGAAAAGCCGCATGGAACTTCCGACACTATCTACTGGGTCATTTATATACATTGTGAAAAGCAATGGACCCATAACACTCCCCTGTGGCACGCCAGAGGTTACTTTAACGTCTGTAGACGTCTCTCCATTGATAACAACATGCTGTGTTCTGTTTGTTAAAAACTCTTCAATCCAGCCACACAGCTGGTCTGATATTCCGTAGGCTCTTACTTTGTTTACCAGGCGACAGTGCGGAGCTGTATCGAACGCCTTCCGGAAGTCAAGAAAAATAGCATCTACCTGGGAGCTTGTATCTAATATTTTCTGGGTCTCATGAACAAATAAAGCGAGTTGGGTCTCACACGATCGCTGTTTCCGGAATCCATGTTGATTCCTACATAGTAGATTCTGGGTTTCCAAAAACGACATGATACTCGAGCAAAAAACATGTTCTAAAATTCTACAACAGATCGACGTCAGAGATATAGGTCTATAGTTTTTCGCATCTGCTCGACGACCCTTCTTGAAGACTGGGACTATCTGTGCTCTTTTCCAATCATTTGGAACCCTCCGTTCCTCTAGAGACTTGCAGTACACGGCTGTTAGAAGGGGGGCAAGTTCTTTCGCGTACTCTGTGTAGAATCGAATTGGTATCCCATCAGGTCCAGTGGACTTTCCTCTATTGAGTGATTCCAGTTGCTTTTCTATTCCTTGGACACTTATTTCGATGTCAGCCATTTTTTCATTTGTGCGAGGATTTAGAGAAGGAACTGCAGTGCAGTTTTCCTCTGTGAAACAGCTTTGGAAAAAGGTGTTTAGTATTTCAGCTTTACGCGTGTCATCCTCTGTTTCAATGCCATCATCATCCCGGAGTGTCTGGATATGCTGTTTTGAGCCACTTACTGATTTAACATAAGACCAGAACTTCCTAGGATTTTCTGTCAAGTCGGTACATAGAATTTTACTTTCGAATTCACTGAACGCTTCACGCATAGCCCTCCTTACGCTAACTTTGACATCGTTTAGCTTCTGTTTGTCTGAGAGGTTTTGGCTGCATTTAAACTTGGAGTGGAGCTCTCTTTGCTTTCGCAGTAGTTTCCTAACTTTGTTGTTGTACCACGGTGGGTTTTTCCCGTCCCTCACAGTTTTACTCGGCACGTACCTGTCTAAAACGCATTTTATGATTGCCTTGAACTTTTTCCATAAACACTCAACATTGTCGGTGTCGGAACAGAAATTTTCGTTTTGGTCTGTTAGGTAGTCTGAAATCTGCCTTCTATTACTCTTGCTAAACAGATAAACCTTCCTCCCTTTTTTTATATTCCTATTAACTTCCATATTCAGGGATGCTGCAACGGCCTTATGATCACTGATTCCCTGTTCTGTACATACAGAGTCGAAAAGTTCGGGTCTGTTTGTTATCAGTAGGTCCAAGATGTTATCTCCACGAGTCGGTTCTCTGTTTAATTGCTCGAGGTAATTTTCGGATAGTGCACCTTGTATAATGTCACTCGATGCTCTGTCCCTACCACCCGTCCTAAACATCTGAGTGTCCCAGTCTATATCTGGTAAATTGAAATCTCCACCTAAGACTATAACATGCTGAGAAAATTTATGTGAAATGTATTCCAAATTTTCTCTCAGTTGTTCTGCCACTAATGCTGCTGAGTCGGGAGGTCGGTAAAAGGAGCCAATTATTAACCTAGTTCGGTTGTTGAGTGTAACCTCCACCCATAATAATTCACAGGAACTATCCACTTCTACTTCACTACAGGATAAACTACTACTAACAGCGACAAACACTCCACCACCGGTTGCATGCAATCTGTCCTTTCTAAACACCGTCTGTACCTTTGTAAAAATTTCGTCAGAATTTATCTCTGGCTTAAGCCAGCTTTCTGTACCTATAACGATTTCAGCTTCGGTGCTTTCTATCAGCGCTTGAAGTTCTGGTACTTTACCAACGCAGCTTCGACAGTTGACAATTACAATACCGATTGCTGCTTGGATTGGATTATGAGTAGTATCTGCAGTAAGAAGTGATGAGTAAAGCAACTGCGTCTGGTCATTCAGTACTAAACTTGTGCAAAATGACATACGTTTATTAATTTTCATTATTTGAAGGTACTTTGCCTTTCTCCTTTTATGAACTTGGTGTAAGACTTCCTGTTGCACCTTGTGCCTATGTCTTTCTTTGAGCAGATGGTTCACAAAAGTAGTCTCCTTTTTGAAATTTCCAACATATATGGTGTTCCTTCAAGTGGGTGAATTTTTCCTACCAGACTAACTTATATACAAGGGCATGCTGAGAGGTAATGCCTTTGAATTTTTTTATGAGAAAACTCTTAAAACTTTTTAAATAAAACAAACAGTGTTGTCATTCTACATATTTATTTCTCAACATAATCATCCTGGTGATGAACTCATTTCTCCCAACAAGTTTGTTGATACTGTCACAGTAGTATGTTTGACATTGTTGGTGGAGACACAACCTCATCTCTACTTAAACTGATTCATTACTATCAAAGTGAAGTGCTCGAAGGTGTTCTTTGATTTTTGAAAAGAGATGAAAATCAGATGGGGGCAAGTCAGGACTGCATAGAGGATGATCAATGATGGTGAACTGAAGATATCAGATTGTTGCTGCGCTCATATGTGGTCTGGCATTTCCATGCTGAAGGAGAGGTTGCTCCATGTGTGCATGAATTCTTCAAATTCAAAACTCAGTTACAGCGCACTGCCTTTCATACACATAGTTTATTACATTACACTCTACCTTGTTACAAACTAAAATTCAGAGCCTTCTAGTGGCAGAAAGCTGCAAATATGAAGGCATAAAGAATACAGATGTAGAATGTTAATAATGTTTATTTTATTTAAAATGCTCACACAAAAAATTTGGAGGCATTACTTTTCAGCATGCTCTCATAGAATTTGCAACAGTTACAAGTGATTTTGTATGTTCCATTCTTTTCCAAGCTGAAGTGCTGTCTTTACAATTGGACAAAAAGTGTTCAGCTGTGCTGTGCACAAAAAATGATGCTTCAAAGTTCCTGAATTTAAGCTTTTTTGATACATTCAGAGAAGCTTTTCCTAAATATGAAGCTTGTAATCTTACCCTTCCACATATCACCATTAAATTTCTCTTAGTCTCTTTATTATTTTCAAAAGCTTCGAGAGGCATAAGATATACAAAAGAAAAACTTTTTACTTATCTTCATCTTCTCTTGTTGTTGGCTCCAGTTCTTGTGTCTAGGGATACATTCTTGTGGTTGAAATTTTAACTTACTTGGTTCCAGATGACTAAGTAACTGAAGAAGTATTATCTGTTGTTATGATTTTCTTTTCTTTTATCCCATTCTTTTATATCACACTGACTTCAAAATCTCCATTTTCGTAAAACAATCAATTACATTGTTGTAGAAGAAATTAAAATACACATGCATTTCCATTAGAGGCATGCCCATTACTCATAACATTCTGCCGAACTCACAATATTCCAAAGAGTTTACAAAACAAAAGAGTTTACAAACTTTCTTGACAAAAGTAGAATCTTTATCACATTATATCATTATCTTATAAATGAACTAGAAATAAATTTGATGAAAAATAATACATCATATACAAAATCACATGAAATTCCTTTAATGAAACAGCTGAGATAATCTTCATCTATACAAGATTAATCCTGGTATAGGCTTTTTTTAAGTATTGCTAGAGGAGTGTGTCCCATTACAAACTGTACCCCTTTTATTGCAGTCTTGAGGTGGTGGTTTGAGAACAAGGTAAAGAAGTGAGTACTCCTGTTGTTTCTCCTTTTTGCGCATTACTGAGTCCACCAATGCCTTTGTTTGATGCTATTTGTTTGACTGTATTTAACTAAATTTGGAAGTTGTCATCACTCATGGGGATAGATATTAGGTTATGTATCACTGAATGAAAAGCAGCCTGTTTATGGGTCACTTGGTGTTGAGAACTGGCATGTATTACAGTATAGGTTTACTATAAATCTTGAAAGCATGAATATGATTACTGATGTGTATGGTTCAATCTAAATAATTTATGTTGTTTTGGTCTGAAAAATGCACTAGCAACTTTCCAATGCTTATTAGGTGGAGTTCTACATCTAGGTGACATCATAGTACACTCCAAGGACATCTGGTAGTGCATGATACGTCTGCAGAAAGTATTTGAATGGTTGTGCACAGTATGGCTGACTCTCAGGTTAGAAAAGTGTCACTTTGAATTGCAGGAGGTCTGCTATCTAAGTCATATTGTTGGCTAGGAGGGGTACATGCTGATACTCGGCTTGTGCAAGTAGTAAAAGATTTTCCTACACACAGCAAGGTAACAGAAGCACAATCATATCATGGGATGATGAATTTCTATAGAAAAAGACATTCCAGGTTTTGCAGAGGTAGCAAGGCATAAAATTTAACTGGACTCCGGATTGTCAAGAAGCATTTCAACAGTTAAAGGTATTACTAACCACAACTCCTGTTCTAATTTTTCCAGACTATCAAAAACAGTTTATCTTGTCATGTGATTTGAGCAACCACACTCTCAGCTGTGTCCTGTATGAAGAAGTGGATGGGAATGAACACCAAAGGAAATGCTGGTGCTACTTTTGGTGTCATGTATTTTTGTTGCTCTCTGTATGGGAGTCTTTAACGTCATAAGAAATAGTTTCACACTAAAATGGCTTCTCAATAAAAGGATCCAACCAGTATGCTAACTTACTGGGCCTCAATGCTTAGCAAATTTGGTTTCGAGGTAGTGTATTGTCCAGGTAGATCCATGGTAATACTGACAGATAAAGCTGCCAAGTATGTGCTGTAGACTGCTTCAGAATAAGCACAGAAGAGTGACACAGAGCTCAGGCCACTGACACTAATTGTCAGTAGTACACAAAACACAAATAGTTCAGCTCTGATGATGGAGTGTTTTACAAGCAAACACAATGGTGCTGCCTTATCATTGTGCCAGCCTATTTACAGGACAAAATGTTGGAGCTAACACATTGTTCCATCTTAGCCGGGCACAGAGGACTGAGAGCCATGGACTGCCACACTGCAGAAAATTACTGGCGGCCACAGAGGAAACAATGCATTAAGCATTGCTTAAAGGACTGCATCACTTGCACTCAAACAGCCAAGCTGAGTCATCAGAGAATACCATTTCAAAGACTCCATTGGAGAATGTATCATCTGTTTGGGACCTTACTGAAGGGAGGGCTAAAAGGGATATGGCATTAGGTGAAAAAAATGAACACAAAGGCTCTTGAAAGACAGGATAACACACAGAAACAGAAAAGGAAATTACACAAATATCATGTTGGGCAGTGGAATATAATGTCTAACCCTCATGTTCTGAAAGGAAAAACAAAGAAGTTCATTCAGTAGTACCAAGGACCTTATCAGGTAGTTTAAACAACATCTTCCGATGATATTAAAATGCAACTTCCGACCTGACCCACAATTGTCCATATAAGTAGAATCCATCAATTTCAAGGTGAACCAGAAGAATTGCCTCAGCTGCTGGCAGCTCCTTCCAAAGGAGGAAGGGAATTAGATACAGCAAGCAGAAGAAAGAAAGGTAGAAATAAGCCAGTGGTGCAGAGTGTACCTGAGGTTGTTCTAACACATCCATAAACCTTAAGACCATGAGATTGTCTCACAAGCTAAATGTTCATAATTATCAGTTACGTATTATGTTATATTTATGTTGTGTTATTTCTTTGGGAGAGGTTCATGTGGGACATTTGCATATGGATAGTAGGTTGAAGAACTGTTAACAGAACTGTAGCTTGTCTAATTCGAATCAAGTGTTTTGTTCAAATGTATTTGGTATAGAAATAGATAACCACACAGAAAGAGAGTGGATAGTAAGTATGTGCATGACACACTGGTGTGTAACTTTAAGGTTGAAGATCCTTTATAATGAATGTTTTCTGGATCAAGTGAGTCATTTAAGGTGAGTAAGGATTTGAGGAAGTACTGCTCGCCACTGTGGAGTCACTACAGTACAGAAATGGGCAAGTCACTATTTGCCTCACAAAGTGAATACATACCGTATCTGAGTCATCCAAATATACTCTGTTTCAGTCTGAGAAGTCCAGAAGATAGGGTCACAATGGCCGTACTCAGTACCAAAACTGATAGCAGTCATTGCCACCTGCTATGACCAAGGAAATTTCAACAGTACCCAGTGCATAAAGCTACAAGGTTAGGGATTGTTAACGATTGGCAAGCAATTCAACATTTCAGGTTCCATTTTCTGGTTACTTGTCACCTTTACCAGAGCCACAACTCTAAATTCCAGCTACTCATTAATTTACCTGTTGAACCTGCCTTTCGAAACTGTATCCATGGGAAACCTGACTTTCATAAATGCTTCGTTAGACCCAAATATTCTGGCTACCCTGAACCAAATGATAGAAGCACAAAATGGTTGTATGATTTCAATTACATAAGAAAACAATAGAACAAATGACACAACCAACTCATAAATGTAGCGAATAGCACATCAGCTGTTTGTTAATTTGATCATAATAAGTAATGTGTACAACTATCTCAGACATAGATCTGCCCAAGCCCCACTCTTAATTTCATCCAGACTTTGTGTCCACAATAGTAATGCTCATACCAGTCAAGAAGTGACTCAATCACAGTGAATAATAATAAGTCATGAAAGAAAAAAGACGAAAAAAACAAAGAGGGGGCAGAAATTCAGTGCTTAAACATCGTAGGAGTGATATACTGTATCTGGTGTAAAATCAAATGAAAAGGAGGACACATCAAAGTGTTATTCAAGCAATTAATAAGTATTGATAGGTGCGAAATTGTCTCTCTTACAGTCAGACTAACAAAATAGGAATCTGGAGGACTGGATTAATCTAAGGAGGGAGGAAATGAAATGGCTCAAACACTGACAGCTGGGGCCACAGCCCAGCAACCAAAAGTCATCACAGGCCACTGGCTAGTGCTCTGCCAGCCCAGGAGTTTCAGCAGACATAGTTTTCACAGCTGACATTTCTGTATGAGGGATATCACATGGACTGCAACCACATGATCACCTGAGCTAACGAATGTGCTACACCAGGCCATTGACTCCACTCCAGACATTTCAACATAGCCTCAACTAAGGGGGCTTTTGCAACTGTCAGCATGTGGAGACAGGATTTAAACCACCAGGACCTGCCCATAATTAAGTTGTCACAGCTGAGCTTTCCGATGACATACAGCCTGTGTTGGTCATCAATGACATACAGCCTGTGTTGGTCATCACCACATCTATGATACTGCCTCTGCAAGGCTGCGAACCATCGACAGCTGTCTGAGTGTCCAACCCAGATGCAGAGATGTCATCTTGCTGCCGCACCACCACCCACAACCTTCAGCTGCCATCTGCCAGCACTCTATGGTAGCCAAGCCATCGCTACCATCCTAGGGAAACGCCTGTGTCAGCACACCTTTACCAATGTGCTGGGGTCTTCTGAGGATCGCCTCCCACTGTCTGTTTGAGATGTGCTGAATCATGCCTACTCACGTTCATCAATAAAGTGTTCTGTCCACTGATTGGCCACCTTCTTCAGCCGCTCCATGGCCAGCCTCCAGCGGAGAACCACTCGACCAATCCTAACCTGTAGTAAACTCTATTACATTCATGATGATGGTACCATCTTGCCTTTACTGTCACAGAGACTGTCAAAATATCTTCTTCATGTAAACATTTTGTCCTCCATCATAACTGACTGGCCTGCACATCAGTTTGTCATACAGAGGACCCGTAGTTGAATTCCTGTTAATGCCAGGAATTTTTCCTATGCGGTGGGAGAGTCCACACAGCCTTATTATGCCAATTGCGGAGCTACTTGAATGTCAAGTAGCAGCTCCAAGATCTGGAAAGGTAACAATGGCTGGAAGAGCAGTGCACTGACATCATTCCTCTCCATACCATATCCACAAGACACCATATGACACAAAATTACATGGCAACCAGTCAGCATTTGACAGTGTTCTGGGCCTGATCACAATTTCATTCACAGTTACGTGTCTCTCTGCTCTAATAAACTTGTCAACTTTGTTGCATACCACAGAGGCAGTTAAAGGGGAACTGCTAGGAGGTTCATCTTAGATGTTCATGTTGCCATCTTTGAAATGTTTCACCTATCTCCTAACACTTCTGGTACCAACACACACAATTGTGTGTGGGTGCGAGATCAATTTCAGCAATAAATTTTTTTCTCTTTAACATGTAGTTCACTGACAGCACACTGTTGAAGTGAAACATCCATGTTGGCCATTTTGTATATATAGTGTGTGATACAAGTTAATGATGTCAATGTGTCAAGTCATCAGGTGATGATAATGCAATGTTTTGTTACATTGCTGAAACTGGATTTGTAACAGAGAGTTCCTCACAACATTCAGTGGACACTAATATTACCCATTAGTTCCTCTCACAAAACAGCTTCTTGAAATGGAAGTAAATGTAATGGTCCAACTTGAAAAGACCTGATTAATAATAGAAGCATGAAAAAAAGGGAAAATTGTGGAACAAGAGTCTTTAGATGATACATTGAACCCATAGCTAACGTTTTTGCCTTTTATTTATTGTTTCCTTATTCCTTATAGTAAATACTTTCTCTTTATAAATTTCATTGTGAGATACCTAAGCTGAGACAGCCAGTCTCCTTGTAACAGCTCAGAAATTATGTTCCACCACCATACCACATTCTGCCATCACTCTCAAAAAGTTTTATGAGACTGTGCTTTAATGGGTATGAATTTCATGATACTGTAATAAAATACCTTATTTTATATACAGGATTGCCTAAAAATTTATAGCCTATTATTACAATTTGACCTGGCAGTGAACCACCAATCTCTGTTTTTGCTACAGTCAAAATGTTGATGTCTGATGTGAGTAATACCAGTCATGTAACAATCTCTGAGGTGCACACAAAGTTACTTATCTCACAACACTCCCCAACCAAAATCACATTCTGTGTTTTTACTGTTAAGAAATCATTAGTCAAAGTGTAGATTTTAATACATTGTTTTGCTAGACATTTGTATAGCAATGAACCAGAGTATTTTTGTAAGTCAAGGATCTCTGTATCTTCCCAATCACTGACTTTTATTAATTTATTCATTCACTGATGATGAAAAATTTGCTAAAACTGCCAAAAATCATTAAATTTGATATTTTAATTACTAAAAAGTTTCTGAAGAAGTAACAACAGTCATAAGTTTAGTTTTAGTGCATCTGCAGTTGAGGAAGAATTAACACTGTAATTTAGTGACAATAGTATATGTTTAAAAGACAACAAGGCAAAGTACTGTAGTATTACTGTAAACATTAGTCAATGTTTTCTGAAGTGTTATTCATATAGAATAATTATGAGCCTTTCATCAGTTTAGGAGATCATTTCTCAACCACTGTGTCACAACATATTGGTGTGCCATGAACATATGTCAGGTAGGTCCTGAGATTTTTAATGTCGTCCAATCTTTTTTACTTAAAAAATCTAGACATAAGGAAATATACTGTCAAATTGTTTTTTGTTGTGGTCCAATTTGCAAGAAATCTGTGATCAGTATAGGTGATTATACTCATTTAAACATATATCAAATCACAATTTTTATGTATTTTTTCCTTTCAACTTTAAATGAACAATCCCTAATTCCATGAACAATTTTCACCAAAAAAGTCCCAGTTCTTGTTGTGTGTGCCATCCTTAGATCTTTGTCAGTGCTGCTACCATTATCTTTGACTACTTGTCAGCACTGTCAGTTGCATCAGTAAAAAAAAAAAGTCATTGATGCTTGATGTACATTCACTCAGGATGCAGGAGATTTCAGAGATCATGCACGTCTGTACAGTTCATAGGCCCGCTTATAGAGGCCACCTGGGTTGGCCCCTTGATGTGCTCTGGTGATCCGCCAAGAAACAGTATTATCAATAATTTTATCTTGAAATTCTTCCATTGGTCCGTGTTTGCATACAAAAACAACAATATGGGATTCTTGGGTATGCCTGTTATTTATTTATTCCCCCAAACTAGTTTCAGTGGTAAATATCACCATCATCAGTGGATTCTTTGATCCTAAAACAAGCAGAAATAGGAATAACAAAACTCTCAGAATCAATATAGAAAATTCAAGCGTCCAGTGGATTCAAAAGTTTGCTATAATAGCAAATTATTGCTTTCACTGACTCCTTCATGCCTACGTTTTCTCAGTCAGACAATGTTAGAAACTAGGACTAGCAAGGTAAAACATTTTGCCACAAATTGTCAAATTGGAAGTCAAAGGACAAGTTACATAAATTACAACGACAACAAATGTCTTTCAAGTAGACTGATCACTGTAGGCATCCAATGCTTTTTTTGTGTGTTACATGTGCAGTATGTAAACTGGCAATGCCACCAACACACTATACCACTAAGCTATGAAACAACTGTAGCAAAACAGAGCATCCTTGTTGTCAATGTGATGGATAAGACGACTAATGTTGCAAATGTCAATGTAAGCAGCAGTTTCTGTTGGAATGTGCTTCCTGGACCAAATAACATACATTTCCTACATCTTCATTGCGAATCTGGTAGCAAATGTAATTTAAAGGACATAAAAATATCGAGTGGATTTAGTAACATAGTTATGAACCACTCAAGAACGTAAATTGATCACATAGTTGTCAAACGTATTCTACGGTGTTGCCATTGTCCATTAGACTAGCAGCAGGAAGAAAACATTCGCTCAGCTGACGTGCTGAGATAAGGCCGCTGTACACGGTGCCAGTAGTGGTAGCCAGTTCTGGCGGTCAGAAGTGGACGCCACCAGTTTTACTGGCCAGTAAGCCTATACACAAAGTCAATAATGGCTTCCAAAATTTTTTCATCTGTAGCAGCCAGTGGGGGGTAGAGGTGGTGGAGTATACAGTTTTACTTGTTCCTTCATGAACAATATGGCATGTGACAGTGACAGTGAGTTTGAGGAGGCTTTTGTCAAAGTGGTGGGTGAAATTGTTGTAACTTTAAGTGAGGAGCTGAGAACCACTTTAAATCAAGATAGACTGGGTAGGTCGATGGTAGTATCATCCACTCTGTTTCGTGAACTGTCAGTGGAAGATCCTTTAGAATATAAGAGACAATTGAGAATGACTGTTGAACAATTTAATGAGCTTTTGAGCATAATTGAGCTACAGATAGCCAAGAGAGATACTGTTATGAGAAATGCAATAACTCCCAAACAGAAACTAGAGGTTACGCTGCGGAATTTAGCAAGTGGTGATAGTTCACTCTCTGGCACTATTATTTCGCATACCAGCCACCACACTTGCAAGATTCATTCCTGAAGTTCTCCAGGCAATCATAAGTAGATTATGGCACTACTTAAAGGTGAGTTTTACTGGTTGATTATTGTGTAATTTGATAAAAGTAGAAGTGTAGGAAGTAATCTAGATATACCTTCTATTAATTATGTAATTATTTAACTGATTATTTTATCACTGTTATTTAGGAACAAAAAAATCTTCATCCATAACCTACTATTACAAAACATTGTCCACCTCCGTAGTTCAGTCGACAGCACTGCTGACTACCAGGCAGGGAGCCTGGGTTCAAATCCCAGCAGGGGACTGGGTGTTGTGTGTTTATCATCATCATCAACATGTAAGTCACCAAAGTGGCTTCAATTAAAGAGACTTGCACATGGCAATAAAATGCCACACCATTTTCATTTCATTATGAAACTTTGACAAGGCAAATAAAAATTTCATCTCTTTTTTTCCTCAGGTATTATAACTGACCCAAAGTTTTCTTCAAATGAAACATTACTTTATATAAACATTACGTAAACATTAACTCAGTATTTATTTCTGGAGAAGTTATTGAAGATTTCTGTATATCATATCATCAACTGTGAATACATCTGAGTTCAAACTGGTAAGGTCTTCTTCTTCTTCTGACACATGAGAAGATGTACTTTCATATGGTGACGCAGAAGTAACTGGCGAATATGGTGGCAATTATTTTAGCTTTTCTTTGGTGATAAGGTTCTGAAATTTTCTTGCAAGAGTGCAGAGCTTCAGGCAGGAAGTGTTCTCAATTGGCCAGCAATGTGCCGTACTCGTCCACTGCTTTTTTTTGTAGACGATGGTCTCTATGTAGCAATTTTTCATAATTTATTAACTGCACTTTCAAGTTTGGAAAGTTTTGAAATAAGTCGTTTCTTTGAAACTGGCATCGCAAATTGGTTCTCTTGCGCTGACGTTCCTTTTGCCTTAATGTGCTCTTAGCAATGCTGTCATCATCCATGTCTTGAGTATTTTCTTTCTCATTTTCTTGATGTTCAGTAAGGAGGCTAATGTTTTCCTGTTCTTCATCATAATATTCTTGAGTGGGACTTTTCTGAAAGATACAAAAGCAACATTATAGAAATTTTGTAATGATTTGCCTATCTGAATAGTATATTGCTTGGCGCTGTATTTTAATGTTTATTTGTTTTTTTGTTGAAGGTACCTCAAACTTTGGATGAGTGGAGACAAATACAAAACAGTTTGGAGATCAAATGGAATTTTCCATCCTGTTGTGGTGCATTGGATGGTAAACATACTTCCATCAAATGGCCACCTGGAAGCTGTGCAGAATTTTACAACTACAATGGGGGTTACAGCATAATACTGTTGGCTTTGGTTGACGACGATTGTAAATTCATTTATGTAGATGTTGGCAAAAATGGAAGGGCTAATGATGGAAGTGTGTTTAGGCTGTCTACTTTGAAAACAGCCATTGACAAACAACAGCCTGAATTTGCCTCCTGATTACATTATTGTAGCAGATGACGCATTTCCCCTAACTACAAATTTAATGAAACCATTCTCAAGAAGAAACTTGACCTTAGAAGAACACACATTCAACTACTGGTTATCCAGAGCACAAAGAGTTGCTGAGAATGCTTTCGGCATATTAGCAGCTAGATTTAGAGTATTTCGAAATAAGATTGAAGTTAATTTATCCACAGTTGATCTAATAGTGCAAGTTGCATGTACAATTCACAACTGGTTATGTATCTGTGAAGAATTTAAAGTACTTCATAACCACAAACAAAATTCATAACTTCTTACTTCCACTAATAAGACCTGATGCAGTACTGCAGGAATCAAGAGAGTTTAAATTTACTGAAGTATCATGCATGAAGTAGCTAACATCATACAATCCCTAAAAAATCTTAAATCTGTGGGCTGGGATGAAATTCCAACAAATATCATAAAGGCAGGAAGTGACAGCATTGCACCTCAACTCTGTAAAATAATAAACCAATCATTTGATGAGGGCTGCTTTCCAGACAGACTGAAATATGCTGAAGTCTGTCCAATCTACAAAAAGGGAAAACAAGATGATTTAGTAAATTTCCGCCCAGTATCTATACTCCCAGTTTTCTCTAAAATAGTTGAACCAATAGTATGAAATCAATTAGAAAAGGGACAAAACACTTTACAAGCTGTAAATGAACTAATCTCTAAAGTAAGTAAATGCCTTGACAACAAACAAAGTGTATCTGGTATTTTTTGTGACCTCTCAAAGGCGTTTGACACAGTAAACCATAAGCTACTGCTCCAAAAATTGGGTACCTATGGCTTCTATGGAAAATCTATAAGATGGTTTTCATCTTATCTCAAAAACAGATACCAAAGGGTGGTGATAGATCAAAAAGGAGAGAAAACTTGCTCTAGCTGGAAAGAAATTCAAGCAGGCGTGCCCCAGGGCTCGATATTAGGACCACTTCTGTTCTTATATTACATAAATGACATGCCTAGCAAAGTAAATACAGATACAATACAGGTGACTCAACTGCTGTAGGCTGCTGCAAAAACACTGATGAATTAGTAAGGACCACAAAACAAACTCTACAAGAACTTGAACAATGGATAAAAGATAATGCTATGAAATTAAATCTTGAAAAAAGCCAAATCATACACTTCAGGACCAAACAAACTACTGAATGTATATCACAAAAGAATATTCAAGTAAAGAACTGACCACAGTTGATTCTGTAAAATTTCTTGGGATAACTTTAAATAAAAACTTGCAATGGACCAACCATGTGGACTGTTTACTGAAGAGATTAAATAGTTTAGTTTATGCAATGAGGGTACTACACAAAGTAACAAATTTAACGGTGAAGAAAACTATATACCACACATATTTCATAACACTTATAAGATATGGAATAATATTTTGGGGTAAAAAAAAAAAAAAAAAAATAGGAACCAATAGTAGACATTCATGCAAACCACTATTCGAAAGCCTGGACTTCATGACAATCCCTTCCATCTTCATATATGTAATACTTCTCTTTGAACAGAAAAACTCACATCTGTTTGAAGGAAACACATTCACACATGCCTATGAAACTAGACATAAATTGAAATACATGCTACCTTGTCACCGACTCACACTATATGAAAATACTCCAGATTACATGGCTCTGAAGATCAGAAAGAAGATAAGGTCAATATTTGGGGAATCCACATTGGAGAACATTGGCACATACCTAAAAAGCAAATGTTATTATAGTCTAGAAGAATTTCTAAATGAATAAAAAGCAATGTTATAGTTTAGAAGAATTTATAAATAGGAATAGGGAGTAAAGATACAAGTACAAATAGCATACTTTCGAAGCCATATAGATACAAAGTATACACGTTCACTGTATATTCATGTTTATATATAGAATATATCTAAAAGATGATGTGACTTACCAAACGAAAGCGCTGGCAGGTTGAGAGACACACAAACAAACACAAACATACACACAAAATTCAAGCTTTCGCAACCAACGGTTTCTTCATCAGGAAAGAGGGAAGGAGAGGGAAAGACGAAAGGATGTGGGTTTTAAGGGAGAGGGTAAGGAGTTATTCCAATCCCGGGAGCAGAAAGACTTACCTTAGGGGGAAAAAAGGACAGGTATACACTCACATACACACACATAATCATCCGCACATACACAGACACAAGCAGACATTTGTAAAGGCAAAGAGTTTGGGCAGAGATGTAAGTTGAGGCGGAAGTACAAAGGCAAAGATGTTGTTGAATGACAGGTGAGGTATGAGCGGTGGAAACTTGAAATTAGCGGAGGTTGAGGACTGGCGGGTGACGAGAAGAGAGGATATACTGAAGGGCAAGTTCCCATCTCCGGAGTTCTGACAGGTTGGTGTTAGTGGGAAGTATCCAGATAACCCGGACGGTGTAACACTGTGCCAAGATGTGCTGGCCGTGCACCAAGGCATGTTTAGCCACAGGGTGATCCTCATTACCAACAAACACTGTCTGCCTGTGTCCATTCATGCGAATGGACAGTTTGTTGCTGGTCATTCCCACACAGAAAGCTTCACAGTGTAGGCAGGTCAGTTGGTAAATCATATGGGTGCTTTCACACGTGGCTCTGCCTTTGATCGTGTACACCTTCCGGGTTACAGGACTGGAGTAGGTAGTGGTGGGAGGGTGCATGGGACAGGTTTTACACCGGGGGCGGTTACAAGGGTAGGAGCCAGAGGGTAGGGAAGGTGGTTTGGGGATTTCATAGGGATGAACTAAGAGGTTACGAAGGTTAGGTGGACGGCGGAAAGTCACTCTTGGTGTAGTGGGGAGGATTTCATGAAGGATGGATCTCATTTCAGGGCAGGATTTGAGGAAGTCGTATCCCTGCTGGGGAGCCACATTCAGAGTCCGATCCAGTCCCGGAAAGTATCCTGTCACAAGTGGGGAACTTTTGGGGTTCTTCTGTGGGAGGTTCTGGGTTTGAGGGGATGAGGAAGTGGCTCTGGTTATTTGCTTCTGTACCAGGTCGAGAGGGTAATTGCGAGATGCGAAAGCTGTTTTCAGGTTGTTGGTGTAATGGTTCAGGGATTCCGGACTGGAGCAGATTCGTTTGCCACGAAGACCTAGGCTGTAGGGAAGGGACCGTTTGATGTGGAATGGGTGGCAGCTGTCATAATGGAGGTACTGTTGTTTGTTGGTGGGTCTGATGTGGACGGAATTGTGAAGCTGGCCATTGGACAGATGGAGGTCAACGTCAAGGAAAGTGGCATGGGATTTGGCATAGGACCAGGTGAATCCGATGGAACCAAAGGAGTTGAGGTTGGAGAGGAAATTCTGGAGTTCTTCTTCACTGTGAGTCCAGATCATGAAGATGTCATCAATAAATCTGTACCAAACTTTGGGTTGGCAGGCCTGGGTAACCAAGAAGGCTTCCTCTAAGCCACCCGTAAATAGGTTGGCGTACGAGGGGGCCATCCTGGTACCCATGGCTGTTCCCTTTAATTGTTGGTATGTCTGGCCTTCAAAAGTGAAGATGTTGTGGGTCAGGATGAAGCTGGCTAAGGTAATGAGGAAAGAGGTTTTAGGTAGGGTGGCAGGTGATCGGCGTGAAAGGAAGTGCTCCATTGCAGGAAGGCCCTGGACGTGCGGAATATTTGTGTATAAAGAAGTGGCATCAATGGTTACAAGGATGGTTTCCAGGGGTAACAGATTGGGTAAGGATTCCAGGCGTTTGAGAAAGTGGTTGGTGTCTTTGATGAAGGATGGGAGACTGCATGTAATGAGTTGAAGGGGTTGATCTACGTAGGCAGAGATATGTTCTGTGGGGGCTTGGTAACCAGCTACAATGGGGCGGCCGGGATGATTGGGTTTGTGAATTTTAGGAAGAAGGTAGAAGGTAGGGGTGCGGGGTGTCGGTGGGGTCAAGAAGTTGATGGAGTCAGGTGAAAGGTTTTGTAGGGGGCCTAAGGTTCTGAGGATTCCTTGAAGCTCTGCCTGGACATCAGGAATGAGATTACCTTGGTCAACTTTGTATGTAGTGTTGTCTGAAAGCTGACGCAGTCCCTCAGCCACATACTCCCGACGATCAAGTACCACGGTCATGGAACCCTTGTCCGCCGGAAGAATGACGATGGATCGGTCAGCCTTCAGATCACGGATAGCCTGGGCTTCAGCAGTGGTGATGTTGGGAGTGGGATTAAGGTTTTTTAAGAAGGATTGAGAAGCAAGGCTGTAAGTCAGAAATTCCTGGAAGGTTTGGAGAGGGTGATTTTGAGGAAGAGGAGGTGGGTCCCGATGTGACGGAAGACGGAACTGTTCCAGGCAGGGTTCAATTTGGATAGTGTCTTGGGGAGATGGATCATTAGGAGTAGGATTAGGATCATTTTTCTTCGTGGCAAAGTGATATTTCCAGCAGAGAGTACGAGTGTAGGACAGTGTGTCTATCAACCTGCCAGCGCTTTCGTTTGGTAAGTCACATCATCTTTGTTTTTAGATATATTTTTCCCACGTGGAATGTTTCCCTCTATTATATTTATATATAGAATTATAGTTTGAATGGCAGTTTGTATCCTGTTCAGTACATCCACACTTCATACAGGTGTGTGAAGGCTGTGGTACAAAAAGATTTAAAATATAATGTTGAATTTTTATTATAATAATTAATGTATGTATTATGTATTTCCTGTAGTATATAAAATACTGTAACAACTTAGGTTAAAGACTGACGAGTCACCAATGTTCTCAATCGAATGATTGCATAAAAACATGTTATGTGACAATAAAGTATCTTATCTTATCTTATCTTACAGTATCGCCAGGTACGTACATTGAAAGGGGATGGGATGATTATGAAGACACAGAAACAGATGTGCTGCATCCAGGGCTATGGCGCACAGCTGGAACTGAGCTACCATCCATAAGAAGCATTTGTACAGCAAACGCCTACTCAAAGCAGGCATCAGAAAGGAGGAATAATATGGCTGCTTACTTCAACAACGAAGGACAAGTTCCTTGGCAAATTAACGCCATCGGAATGTAAATATGGTGTAAGATGATTAGTAATTCAAACTTCAGATTGTATCTACTTTTGTTCAATGATTTATCTTTTCTACTCTTTCAAAATTAGAATTTTAACAATCTCTAATAAACAGTTCAGAAGCTTGTAATACTTTTTTTGTAAGTAATCAATAAAGATTAGTTATCATATTATTTACAAAACTGTTTCATTTTGCCATAAAATTTTTTGGTTATATTCTATATTTAGTAAGATTCAAGCCATGTACTTAGAATAAAATATGTTAACTTACCAAATTTGGTTGAGAGTCTCGAGTTACGACAATGCTGTTTAGAAACGTGTCAGCTGTTTTGAACCAAGGTAGCTTTGGCGTATAAACATCATCATCCCCATTTCTGCTTCTTTTAGACAAGATAACTTTTAGTAACTCACTTCTGTATGTTGTCTTGATAGTCTTTATTCTAGCTCTCAAAAACACAACATCGGGAACAACTACATCCTGACTTTCAAGGTCTTCTTTCAGTTTCAAAATATTACTTTCCCTGCCACAGTAGTTCATAGTTTCAGAAAGTTACTAAAAATGTTTCAACATTATCTGTGCCCCACTTCACAATCTTCTTAGCACCAGTAACTTTGTTTGCACTTGAACAAGACATATATAGTCACTATATGACAGCACGGCATGACAACCACTTGATCTAAGCTCAAAAAGAATGGCACAGCTCCTCAGATGATGGCGGAATCAGCTCTAGTGGTGGCCACTGCACTTAACAACCTTCCACTAATGACCACCAGTAGGTCACATCAGTTGCTACTGGCCGTCTCACCGGCCACAAAAATCAAACATGCTTGACTTTAGGTCTGCCACTCGCTATTGGCCATGAAAGGCACCAGTGCCCCTACACACAAGGCCACTGGCACTATAAATGGTGGCAGCCACTACTGGCCAATTATAATGGACGCCACTACTGGCCTCGTGTACAGCAGCCTATAGCTAGCACTGGCGAAGCTCGTGCTTCAAAGACGCCACAGCATTGTCTGCCACCACTTCATCGGAAACGACAAGTATAAACCAATGAGTTGTATTCGAATATAATCAAGATGGCCGCCAAATTGGTTGCTGCGTGATGTGCCTCTGCATTCAGATGCAGATTTTTTTAGTAAAAATTTGATTGTGGACACTGATATTTAATTCTTGGGTACCGGGAGTGTTATCTTAAATAGTCCATTCTCGTTTACTCATTAAGTATTGTAAATAAAACAGAGAGAGTGATTAAAGTACTTCTAGTGCGTTCGTCATGTGCAACGCGTCAACGGAGAGGCTGTCGCCCTTCCGCTGGCTGAGCGCGTGTCAGTTTCGCCAGTCAGCTGCGCCAGTTCTCGCATGTCAGCACTCCGCGCCATGTGCTGCGACACCTCACTAGCCGCAGTGGAATCCGCCGCATCGGCAGTGGCCACCAGCCGTCCCGCGCCCCACCATCGACATCAACAGAAGCGGCCACAAGCTGTGCTCCCTGCTGTTGATAAACGGCCACCTGTTTACACTCGACCCTGGATTCCAGCCGACGAAGCAGCGACACCACCACACCAGAAACCGACAGAAGAAGAAGGGAAGCATGGGGTAAGACGCTAGCTCGAGCCATCGTCACACCCAGAATGGAACACACGGAGGAAGAACTTGTGCCTACGTCCCCCAGTCAAAATATAGCAGCCACAGACAAAATATTGAGCGAAACAGAAGCAGAGTTAAAAGCTAAGCATTTTCATCTGCTCTGTTAACCATCATTAGAAGCAAAGTGTTTCCCTTAGCTTTCCAAACAACTAGCCTTGAAGCTAAACTTTCCTGCCTAAATGATGAAAATAGATGATTAAGACTTGAACTACAGAGAGCGTCGAATACAGTCAAAGACTTACAAATACAAACTTTGCAAGAGAAGGCTACGAAATTAGAGGACGAAAATAGGGAATTGAGTGTAGCGAATCAGGACTTGCAACAACAAATTAGAGAACTAACTAATAAAGTCACACAACAAGCGCAAACACAAGCACAGACACTGACATATGCTGCCGCCTTAACATTAGATCCCAAAACCAAAGAGGCTCGAAGAATAGTACAGGCTAAGACAAAACAGGCCACAACCCTATATATCAAATCGACAGCAAATCGATACGCCAAAGCTGTTTGACAGACAATCACCAAGAACATACATCCCAGGAAAGAGAATATACATATAAAATCAATCAGAACCACCCAGACTGCAGTTATAGTAGAAACGGAAACACAGGAGCATCGTCGAAAAATAATAGAAAAGACTAAAGACCTGTACACCATTGTCTGTGAAGGACCGCAAAAACGCAAGCCACTCATGGCAGTATATCATGTGCCAGATACACTTGCCGACGAGGAGTTCCTAGAAAGCCTTTACGAGCAGAATCTAAGTGGTGACACCACGAAAGAAGACTCTGACAGTGAAGTCAAAGGAAGGTTTAAAACAGGGCCTAAGGGAAGGGGTTTCAGTCACCAGATACTGGAGGTCAACCCACACCTGTACAGAGTCCTTACACAAAGACAGAGAGTCTACATAAACTTCGAATCACTTTCTGTGAAAAATTATGCAGTAGTAAACCTGTGTTTTAAGTGTTGTGACCTAGGACATATGACTAAAACCTGCAGAAAGGCTGATGTTACATGTGCCAAGTGCAACAATCAAGGACACAAGCGCAGTGTGTGCATGGCAGTGGTTTGCGTCTGTATCCCCTGCAAATACAGAGGCCGTGTCTACAATAAAACAAAAGGAGGTGATTGTCAGACCTATAAACAATTGCGTGACCGGCTCCTGGACAATATAGACTATGGCAGCTAAAATCAGCACACACACAAGAAACACGAATACCCAAAGCCAGTCACCCAAAACACATAAATACAAATCACCATCAACATTACAGAGAAGCTACCAAAGAGCAATTTCCTGGAGAACACAAATGAATCTTTTGCTGCAGAATTACGATGATAATGAACCCATCCCATCCCTAACACACTCAACGATGTTACAGGATAGCTGCATTAATAAAATAGAATATATAGATGACATGACAATCGGTGGCTCCATCCACTACAAGGTGGAAACGCAAATTAAAAGACAATTACACCACTGGATAAACTTCTAAATAACATTGACGCAGAGGATAGATGAGTTGGAAGAGGAGCTTACATATTGTGCACAAGAAAATGTACAAACAAAACCAATACACTCCTTCGCAATATCTCCCAACTGAAGTACATCACATCACACATATACAAGATGAACACAAACCAGAATCATCATCACATGGAAAACCCATCGACACACGTAAATGTGAACAGTACGTCAAACCAGTCAAATTTGTCTCGGGAAAAAGGAACAAGGAACAGACAGGCACGTAGACCCTGAAAAAATCAGGCCACAGACCAATACAAAACTTAGAACTACTGGACCCACACCTATAAAAGTAGATAAATTAGATGAGGACAAATCTGAGAGAGAGACATGTGACATTTGCAATGATATCAACGTGTGTCTAGAAACAACCTCCACTCCAAACATCAACAAAGACAACGTAACACATAGAGTCAGTCTCACACAAATCACCACCATTGTCAACACCACACCAGCAAGCACCACAAACACCAGTGAAAAAAGTGTGAAGGCAAAAAGCATTGAAGAAGCATATGACAAAACAAAATGTAACCGTGTGACATCCCAAAGAGTTCTTAAAATGTCTCCCAATCAGCAGCCAAGACCAAGCCACAATCAGTCTAGTACCACCTCAGAGACCGCAACAGAAACCAGCACCAACAGCAA
Organism: Schistocerca serialis cubense; assembly: GCF_023864345.2. Classification (NCBI taxonomy): domain Eukaryota; kingdom Metazoa; phylum Arthropoda; class Insecta; order Orthoptera; family Acrididae; genus Schistocerca; species Schistocerca serialis. The sequence goes on along the minus strand of NC_064641.1, from coordinate 624,442,850 downwards.
GACAGCTATGCCTAATTATGATAATTTAGAATTTAACTTATTTTGAAGTAGGCTAGAGAAAAAAAGAGATACTGCAAACAGTGCAGCAGATGCTACTTAGATTGTGCCATCCAAAGGGAGATTCTCTCTGTTTTTCAGTAACTGAACAGACAGACAGAATCATCCTAAGGACAGAAAATATTCCTACATGAGCAGACCCGCTGCTCGACCTCATGCTCCAGGTCTGCCCGCGCAGGTCAGAATCATTCGACTTGGACAAAAATGGTTCAAATGGCTTTGAGCACTATGGGACTTAACATCTGAGGTCATCAGGTACTTAGAACTACTTAAACCTAACTAACCTAAGGACATCATACACATCCATGCCCGAGGTATGATTCGAACCTGCGACCGTAGCGGTTCCGCGGTTCCAGACTGAAGCGCCTACAACCGCTCGGCCATACCGGCCGGCGACTTGGACAAAATATATATACACTCCTGGAAATGGAAAAAAGAACACATTGACACCGGTGTGTCAGACCCACCATACTTGCTCCGGACACTGCGAGAGGGCTGTACAAGCAATGATCACACGCACGGCACAGCGGACACACCAGGAACCGCGGTGTTGGCCGTCGAATGGCGCTAGCTGCGCAGCATTTGTGCACCGCCGCCGTCAGTGTCAGCCAGTTTGCCGTGGCATACGGAGCTCCATGGCAGTCTTTAACACTGGTAGCATGCCGCGACAGCGTGGACGTGAACCGTATGTGCAGTTGATGGACTTTGAGCGAGGGCGTATAGTGGGCATGCGGGAGGCCGGGTGGACGTACCGCCGAATTGCTCAACACGTGGGGCGTGAGGTCTCCACAGAACATCGATGTTGTCGCCAGTGGTCGGCGGAAGGTGCACGTGCCCGTCGACCTGGGACCGGACCGCAGCGACGCACGGATGCACGCCAAGACCGTAGGATCCTACGCAGTGCCGTAGGGGACCGCACCGCCACTTCCCAGCAAATTAGGGACACTGTTGCTCCTGGGGTATCGGCGAGGACCATTCGCAACCGTCTCCATGAAGCTGGGCTACGGTCCCGCACACCGTTAGGCCGTCTTCCGCTCACGCCCCAACATCGTGCAGCCCGCCTCCAGTGGTGTCGCGACAGGCGTGAATGGAGGGACGAATGGAGACGTGTTGTCTTCAGCGATGAGAGTCGCTTCTGCCTTGGTGCCAATGATGGTCGTATGCGTGTTTGGCGCCGTGCAGGTGAGCGCCACAATCAGGACTGCATACGACCGAGGCACACAGGGCCAACACGCGGCATCATGGTGTGGGGAGCGATCTCCTACACTGGCCGTACACCACTGGTGATCGTCGAGGGGACACTGAATAGTGCACGGTACATCCAAACCGTCATCGAACCCATCGTTCTACCATTCCTAGACCGGCAAGGGAACTTGCTGTTCCAACAGGACAATGCACGTCCGCATGTATCCCGTGCCACCCAACGTGCTCTAGAAGGTGTAAGTCAACTACCCTGGCCAGCAAGATCTCCGGATCTGTCCCCCATTGAGCATGTTTGGGACTGGATGAAGTGTCGTCTCACGCGGTCTGCACGTCCAGCACGAACGCTGGTCCAACTGAGGCGCCAGGTGGAAATGGCATGGCAAGCCGTTCCACTGGACTACATCCAGCATCTCTACGATCAACTCCATGGGAGAATAGCAGCCTGCATTGCTGCGAAAGGTGGATATACACTGTACTAGTGCCGACATTGTGCATGCTCTGTTGCCTGTGTCTATGTGCCTGTGGTTCTGTCAGTGTGATCATGTGATGTATCTGACCCCAGGAATGTGTCAATAAAGTTTCCCCTTCCTGGGACAATGAATTCACGGTGTTCTTATTTCAATTTCCAGGAGTGTAGATCATGTAAGAGCACACGGACAAACATATTTCAATTACTCACAGACTGGCAGTAAATGTTTTGTACATGTAAAACACCCAGAACACATACACAAAAAATGAATATCTTACAACATAATACAAAAAAACAGTACAACAGTCAGCGCGGAAATCCCCAAAATAGCACAGGACTTGCAGGCAGACATCATGAGCTTACAAGAACCTTATAATAGAAATGGGCAACTAATATGTCTACCAAAACATGCTATCACAATAACAGGCAGCAATGACTGTAAGGCTGCAATAGTAATTCTAAATAGAACTTACGACATAATTAAGGTAACACAGTTATGCAATGAACACTTGGTTACCATAGAGATAATTAATGGGTACGGCACATGGGTTATTGCATCTATGTACGCCCAATACAGTCATCAAATACAGCCATACGCAGACTACATCAGAGACTTAGTAATGTATGCCAGAGACAAAAAATTAGTGATAAGTGATGACATTAATTCGAGATTGACCCTCTGGAACTCAGACAGAACAGATAAAGAGGACGCATAATCACCGACCTAATACAAGAAATACAATTACATGGAATGAATACAGAAGGACCTATACCAATGTATGCAGGGTTCAATGGTTCTAGCAGTAATTTTGACTTTACGCTAGCAAATAATGCAGCAATGGCATACATAACAAACTGGACTGTACATGACAACATAACCAGTAGTGATCACAATGTCATAACATAGACACAAACTCACACTCAGAACACAATGACCAAATCACACAGCAGACACTTGTTGTTGCACAAAGCAGACTGGAACAAATTAACGGGAATTATCCAACAACACGATATAGGAAACATCAATGGAAGTATCGATTATAGAGCACACAAGTTAACACAGGTAATACAACACACACAAAACACTTCAATAGCGACAGCAAAAAACACAAAATGCTCACCAGTACCATGGACCAACGAACTCACAAGACTCAAACAAAATGCAAGACGCAAATGAAAATTATATCAAAGGGCTACAGCAGATAGGGACAGACTCATAAGACGTGAAGCATATAGGCATGCACAAGACTTTATTAGACAGACCCTATACAACATATGTAGACAACAATGGGAGCTATTTGTAACAACACAAACAGAGCAAAATATATGGGGGGAAACCATACAAAATACTGACAGAGAATATAAAAACCCACTAACGCTAAGGCAGGATGACGGCACGATGACTATGGGATGGAGGAATACAGCAGAGTTTCTGCTGTATAAACTGCTCCCTGACGACGTTATCAATTCAGAAACACAATACCACGCAACACTAAGAGAAAACCAACACACACCATACAACACTGCAACAGTCACCTGTCCTTATGCACAAGAAGAGATTGCGCTAGCAATCTCAGAGCTCAAAAACAAGAAAGCACCTGGACGAGATGGTATCCACTCGGAAACACTGAAAAAACTAGCCCCACAGATCACCCCCTTCCTAACAACGTTACTCAACGATGCCTTGTGGCTGGGCAGGGTACCTACAGTATGGAAAACCTCCAAAGCTGTCATTATTAAGAAATCAGCAGACAGGGATCTTTCAGATCCCAAGACTTACAGGCCAATATGCCTAATGAACACCCTAGCAAAGATTGAGGAGAAACTACTTGTAAGTGCCTGCAAACACACAGAGCTCTCAGGGGTATGAGCCAACACCAATTCAACTTCAGAACTGGCAGATCAATAGATGATGCCATCAACCAGGCCCTGCACATAGTTAACACCACAAAACAGAAATACGCCACGGCAATAATGATTGACATTGCCGGAGAATTTGATAATCTCTGGTGGCCTGCAGTGTTTCAGAAGCTAAGACATCTGGAGGTACCACAGTCACTGTACAACAGTTTTCTAGACTACTATAAAGGCCGAGTAGTCGAATGGCAGATGGACAGCCAGAAAGTAATTAAAAGAATTACCGAAGGCTGTCCTCAAGGGTCGATCTGCAGCACCATCTTCTAGGACATAACAATCAAAGCCCTCCTACAACTTCTGGATGGGGATGACAGGTCAGACAGAATTTTCGCCTATGCAAATGACCTATTAGTTATAGTCACTGCAAACAACAGAGCCCAGTTAGAAGAGGAAGCCAGTGGATACTACAAACAATTACGCAGTGGTGTCACAACAACAAACTCAGGATAGCCAAAAACAAAACAACATACACTTTACTGAAAGGATCACTCCAAAGGAATCCTTCGGTTAAAATTGGGGACACAAACATCAAACAAGCACACTTTCTTGGGGTACACATAGATGAAAAATTGAATTTCCACAAACACATAAGGCTAACAACAGACAAAGCAGAAAAAATACTACACAAACTGGTGAGGCTAAATTCAAAACAGTACAGACTACCTCTACCAGTCATATGGACATACCATTGTTCACTCTTCGAATCAGTAATCAGCTTCGCAGCTAGCATGTGGGCACATAGACTGAACGTGGCCACCAACAAAGCATCGGTCAGACAAGGGCAGAGAAGTGTCCTACTTAGGCTATCTGGAGCCTTCAGTACCACCTCAGCAGATGCACTGTGTGTGGTGCTCGGAATATGAACCATAGATATCATGATCAAATACAGAGCTGCAAGGTAATGGTTAAAGATGGGGAGACTAGATAAGGTACACACAGTAACCGGTGTGCCGATAGAGATAATACGTCGCCTTCAAAGTTGGCATTTGGATACATGGCAAGGTGAGTGGGATTTAAGTCATAACAGACATAGACTACATGGCTTCCTCCCTGACATAAGGGAGCGGTTGAGAATGAGACATATCGATCCTAGCCGTGGTATGGTACATTTCTTAACTGGACGTGGACCTTATCCCACGCACTTAAACCGTGTGAGTCTGAGGCAGACACCTACATGCACATGTGGGGAAGAAGGTTCCCACTGTCTTTTTCTGAGGGCAATATGCCAACAATAGACATACACTACACTTAGAATGCACAGATACAGACATAGATATATACACAACAATAACAGATGAAGGACAATGGGCACAATTAAACACACTAACAAGCAGTATTTCAAAAATAACACATGAAGAGTACATGTGGACACGACATAACAGACATGCCTATGTGCAAAATAACAATCTCCAGAGGGTGGACAGCGATATCCACAGTGACAGAGAAAATAGTGACAATGAGGAGGAATGGGATGAGGAAGCTGAGATGTGACAGTAAATAAGCGTAAGGTGCTGGCGATCTAGCCAAGAAATCACCAAATGCTGTACGTAGATGGGCACCTAAAGTAGTTAATACATAGGATTAGTAATAAAAAGGATAAGCAATATTATTTATCTACTAACAACCATTTGTGTGTGTGTGTGTGTGTGTGTGTGTGTGTGTGCGCGCGCGCGTGTGTTTCTGTGTGGGTGCCACTGGTGGTCAACGGCTCGAATAAACCATTCCGAGGTATTCACCGTCAGTCACATTCATTGATGGTACTAACAAATCTCTCCTCTATCCTATCATCTTTTTCTATTCTTCTTCAACCTTAAATTATTGTTATTTTGAAAAGTATCATTCTTTGTAAATGTTGTAGATAAAACAAAAGAAAACTGTAAAAAGATGAAGAACGAAAATTGTAAGATGTATGACCTGTTTTAAACATCAGGTAACAGGTCTATAATTTGGCAATGAATAAATAAATAATCTGTGGTTATGGATAGTACATATGCTCAGATTGCGAATCTAACATAATAAATAAAGACAAGGGGAAATGAATTAGGCATCCTTCCCCTTCCGTAACATCAAATATATTTTAGTTATTCTATCTTAAATGAACAGCACAGAAAATCATTCACCGGAAGTAAATAACTTTTTAGCAGCTTGCCGGCGCGGGTTAGCCGTACGTTCAACAGTGTCATATCGCAGACAGCACGGCTGCTAGCGCCATCAGTTCAAATCCTGCCCTGGGCATGGATGTGTGTTAGGTTAGGTAGGTTTAAGTAGTTCCAGGTCTAGGGGACTGATGTCCTAAGCAGTTTGGTTGCGTAGTTCTTAGAGCCATTTTTTGACCTTTTGTGTAAATTTTCTTAACATGAACGGTTGTATCTTTAGATTGCGTTGACATAGAAGCTCACTTTTTTACACCACCAAGGGACCGTATACTGCAGGAAGTCCGATACATTTCCGTTTATTATGTCTACGGTCAAGAAAGTGAGACTAGTAGGGTTCCATTTTTACTGATTTAGATGATGAAATCCTAACAACAAAAATAGCTACAACAGTTACTGAAGATGAAGGCCGCATAAATAATTCCACCTACTCTTTATTTCATATGTTCCAGTTGCAGTCGATACATCAGCATATTGATCGTAGCTACGCTTTCGATCCAAATCACGTTTACAGGAATGCAAATAAAATCCATACTTGCCTATACACGTGGTAATTCAGATCCCAGTAGTAATGCCACCGTGTTTTAGAACTGCGAGCATTCCTATTGCTAGCTAGCTAAAGAAACACTTCAGCTAATGAACATTTTCTGGCTGCGGGGAGTCTAATGGAGAATTCGAAACACTGTAGAATATGTTTGGCATCTATGTTACCGTGTATTTCCTGGGGTGGTGCAGAATTATCCTACTAAATTTACTCGCTAATAACAGTATTTTATTATTTCGATAAACATCCCGAATGATTGTCACATAAGTGGTGCCATAAAGGTAGAAAATGCATGTTTCTGAGTCCAAAAAGCTCTATGCAACAGAAACTGCAGGGCATTTTGCCATTTTCATTGCGAAATTGCCAGCTTATTCATGTCTGGGGTAAAAATAGAGGGCTGTTTGCCTGGGTTGTCTGCTAGCGTAGTGAAGGGTGTTTGCTACAGCAAGGGAGGTCTGATTTTGTTTTTGGTTGTTATTTCGATGGAGGCAGATAGACTATCGGTAAAGCAATTTTAAGAAAGTCTCGTGCCCCCAATACATTTTATTGCTACCTTTATTCTGTACCAGTGCCCTGTGGATGTCAATATGAAACTCTTGTAGAATTTCATACTTGTTACTGCCTACTTTTCTGCTTCTGTCAATAACTGAATTGACTTAAGTGTGGCACTGAATGATTTTTAACTGAATTTCGTTAGGATTCTTCACGCATTGCTAAATTTGAACAATTTCATGGTAGGTCAGCAGCGATAATCCATTATGATTGGTCTGAATGTTGACACAGGCCGTTTCACGGGAAAGTGCATGACATTTTACTGATTCGTAACAATGTGGGGTACTTTGTCTTGCTAAAACAGTCATGTTATCTCGATAAGCTGAAATTCATTTTTATTAGTAGAGTTCATACTAATTAGCATTTCTCCTTTCATTTATGCTTACATTTATGTGTTGTGTTTAACACACTAATCAGCATTAATATAGACTTACAAATGACTGGTAACAGTCTGACAAAGTTTGAATAGCTCTTCAATTGCAAGCCTGTGCATAGTATGTTGGTAGCACTTCGTCGCATTGTCTGTTATACTGTGTAGCAGACTTTAAAGCTGTGCGGATCAGCATAATGAAAAGGTGAGAGGTATTGCTCGTTTTGTCCATGGCTGTACATTGTTGTGCAGTTGTATGTTGGTGGTGCCGGAAGGGGGGAGGGGATATCAGGGAGGCTGATGGCAGTAGAAAAGAGAGGCCATCATTTTTCAGTTCTTGCCTAGGGTGGTAAAACATCAAGCAATGACGCTGTGTGATACATACCAAGTTGAAAAGGCATTAGGAACAAAACCACCACCATGGCCCTCAAAAACCACAAGAGTATTTCAATGTCTGCATACCTCCAGTCAAGCATCTGTCTTAATGGAAAAATGAATAAAGCTGTCAGATAAACCCCTTTTCACATCATTCAGAATTTCTAAAATAATTGCGAAGAAACACAAAACCCATGGCATTGACAAAGAGCTTATTTTATTGGCATTAATGAAATTGTTGCTCCTATGTTGATACCGGGAGCAGTTGAATAGATTCCAAAAGTACGGCACATCTGTCAAATGACACACCCCATCAGTACATTATGGATATGTCATTTGATGTTGAAAGTAATGTTCTAGAAAACTTAACAAACCAGCAATTTGCTCTGCAGTTAGATGAAAGCATTGATATTTCTGGAAAAGCCCAATTATTAACCTTTGTGAGATTTTTTTGTGGATCAGAAATTATTGAACAATACCTGTTTTGTTGAGTACTGAAAACATCAGCCACTGGAGCTGACATATTTGCTGCTGTTGAGAGTTTCTTTCAAGATAACAGACGCAACTGGACTGATTGCATTGCTATATGTACTGATACCATTCTGCAATGAAAGGAAATACAAAGGGATTTCTAACTATTGTGAGGAATAAAAACCCATCAGTAATAACTGCTCATTGCCTTTTACATAGAGAGCCTTTAATAGTGAAGACTATAGATGGGAAATATTTGGGTGATGTCATTGGGATGGTTATATGAGTGATCAACTATGTAAAAACTCATGTGTGTATGAGAAACTCTGTAAAGAAGTGAGTGCAGATAATAAAGTGTTGTCAGTACTGCCAGTGTCATCATAACTGCCATCTGCTTCACATCTCCTGTGCAGCAAGCTAAGTAAATTTAAGTATTAACTGTGTTTTTCTTACTTGTCACTTCTTTTTTTGAGTGTTTTTGCTTTTAGGAAGCTTTAATTTTCGAGTACTAGTAATAGTGTTCCATAGATTTTGTGTTTGTTTTGAATACAGTCCAGAGACAGGTAGTACTTATTTTCATTGTTTCCAACAAGAAGTGTCTAGTACCCACAGTTAAGTCACCCGCCTTTAGTGAATTAGCAGTCTAGTTAAAAGTTGATTACTTAACTCTCTACAGTAAATTGTTCATTTCTTAGGATGGATAGGATGTGCGACTGCTGTGTACGGATGCAGGAGGAGCTGGCCACCGTTCATGAACAGCTGAACGTGCTGATGGCTATGGTCAGCCGTCTTCAGGCTGCTGCATCGGAGTGTAGTGGCAGTGGGGAGTCTGATGCACTGCATGGTACACCCCAGGTGTTACATGCTTCATCCACCGTCCCTGCTGTCGAGACATCTTCGCGGGTACTGGGTGTGGTTGGGTCACCCTCTCCCCAAGGGGAGTGGTGGGTTCAATGGCGTTCGCGTCACATGAGGCGGAGGGTCAATGTGGAGGCTGGCCGTATGGCATTGCCCGCACTGCCTGTGAGTGGACATGTGGCTGCTCCTTCAGCAAGGTCTGAGCAGGCACACAGGGGGAGGGGTTTATTAGTGATTGGGAGCTCCAATGTTAGGCGGGTGATGGAGCCCCTTAGGGAAATAGCAGAAAGGTGGGGGAAGAAGGCCAGTGTTCACTCTGTCTGTTTGCTGGGGGGTCTCATCCGAGATGTGGAGGAGGCCTTGCCAGCGGCGATAGAAAGCATTGGGTGCAGCCGACTGCAAATTGTTGCTGATGTCGGCACCAATGACTACTGCTGTCTGGGTTATGCTCAGTTCATACAGGTGGTTGGCGGAGTTAGTGAAGGCGGAAAGCCTCGCTCGCGGGGTAGAATCTGAGCTAACTATTTGTAGTGTCATTCCCAGAAACGATTGCGGTCCACTTGTTTGGAGCTGAGTGGAATGCTTAAACCGGAGGCTCAGACGATTCTGCACAGATCTGGGGTGCAAATTTCTTGACCTTTGCTATTGCGTGGAGATATGTAGGGTCCCCCTGAATAGGCCAGGCGTGCACTACATGCAGGAAGCGGCTACAAGGGTAACAGAGTACATGTGGAGTGCACATATGGGGTTTTTAAGTTAGAGAATTCCCTCCGTAGGCCCGACAATACACCTGCTGAGACGCGTCGAGGTAGCAGTAGGCAAAATGCAACAGGGAATGACAGTATTAATGTGGTAATAGTAAACTGCAGGAGTGTCTATAGAAAGGTCCCAGAAATGCTCTCAATTAATAAACGGTCACAATGCCCACATAGTACTTGGGATGGAAAGTTGGCTGAAACCTGATGTAAACAGTACTGAAATTCTAAACTCAGATTGGAATGTATACCACAGAGACAGGCTGGACAGTGAAGAGGGAGGCATGTTTATAGTGATAAAAAGTGCAATAGTATCAAAAGAAATTGACAGAGATCCAAGATTGAAATAGTTTGGGTGAAGGTCATGGTTAAAGCAGGCTCAAACATGGTAACTGGATGTCTCTATAGGCCCCCTGGCTCAGCAGCTGTTGTGGCAGAACACCTGATGGAAAATATTTCGAGCAGATTTCCTGACCATGTTATAGTTTTGTGTGGAGATTTTAATTTACCAGATATAGACTGGGAGACTCAAATGTGTATAATGGATGCCAGGGACAAAGAATCCAGTGAAATTTTTTTAGTGCATTATCTGAAAACTACCTTGAGCAGTTAAACAGAGAACCAACTTGTGGTGATAACATATTAGACCTTCTGGTGACAAACAGACCCGAACTATTTGGAACAGTTAATGGAGAACAGTGAATTAGCAATCATAAAGCGGTTACAGCATCAGTGATTTCAGCCGTAAATAGAAATATTAAAAAAGGTAGGAAGATTTTTCTGTTTAGCAAAAGTGAAAAAAAGCAGATTTCAGAGTACTTGATGGCTCAACACAAAAGTTTTATCTCAAGTACAGATAGTGTTGAGGATCAGTGGACAAAGTTCAAACCATCATACAATATGCATTAGATGAGTATGTTCCAAGCAAGGTCGTAAGAGATGGAAAAAGAGCCAATGTGGTACAACAGAGTTATAAAACTGCTCTGGAAGCAAACGGAACTTCACAGCAAACATAAACACAGCCAAAGCCTTGCAGACAAACAAAAATTACACGAAGCGAAATGTAGTGTGAGGAGGGCTATGCGAGAGGCGTTCAACGAATTCGAAAATAAAGTTCTATGTACTGACTTGGCTGAAAATCTTAAGAAATCAGACTAAAGGCCAAAATACGAAATGTTTTTTTCCAAAGCTCTTTCACAGAGGAAGACTGCAGTGTAGTTCCTTCTCTAGATTGTCGCACAGATGACAAAATGGTAGATATCGAAATAGATGACACAGGGATGGAAAAACAATTAAAATCACTGAAAAGAGGAAAGGCCACTGGACCTGTTGGGATACCAGCTCGATTTTACACAGAGTACGCGAAGGAACTTGCCCCCCTTCTTGCAGAGGTAGGTCTCTAGAAGAGCGTAGCATTTCAAAAGATTGGAAAGGGCACAGGTCATCCCTGTTTTCAAGAAGGGACGATGAACAGGTGTGCAGAACTATAGACCTATATCTCCAACGGTGATCAGTTGTAGAATTTTGGAACACGTATTATGTTTGAGTATAATGACTTTTCTGGAGACTAGAAACCTACTCTGTAGGAATCAGCATGGGTTTCGAAAAAGACGATCGTATGAAACCCAGCTCGCGCTATTTGTCCATGAGACTCAGAGGGCCATAGACATGGGTTCCCAGGTAGATGCCGTGTTTCTTGACTTCCGCAAGGCGTTTGATACCGTTCTCCACAGTCGTTTAATGAACGAAGTAAGAGCTTATAGACTATCAGACCAGTTGTGTGATTGGATTGAAGAGTTCCTAGATAACAGAATGCAGCATGTCATTCTCAATGGAGAGAGGTCTTCCGAAGTAAGAGTGATTTCAGGTGTGCTGCAGGGGGGTGTTGTAGGACTGTTGCTATTCACAATATACATGAACGACCTTGTGGATAACATCGGAAGTTCACTGAGGCTTTTTGCAGATGATGCTGTAGTATATTGAGAGGTTGTACAACGGAAAACTGTACTGAAATGCAGGAGGATCTGCAACGAATTGACACATGGTGCAGGGAATGGCAATTGAATCTCAATGTAGACAAGTGTAATGTGCTGCAAAACATAGAAAGAAAGATCCTTTATCATTTATCTACAATATAGCAGGTCAGCAACTGGAAGCAGTTAATTCCATAAATTATCTGGGAGTAGGCATTAGGAGTGATTTAAAATGGAATGACCGTATAAAATTAACTGTCGGTAAAGCAGATGCAAGACTGAGATTCATTGGAAGAATCCTAAGGAAATGCAGTCCGAAGACAAAGGAAGTAGGTTAGAGTACACTTGTTCACCCACTGCTTACGGACCTTACTTTCTTGATGTGAATGGCAAGTTGAAAGCATATCTGTCAAGCGTCTGTCCATGAACAGATCTACTGTGCAAAAATTTCCAGGTGTAAGTATCTCATTAGCTTCCAGTTTTATCTCTTTTTATATTTTTGATGTTAATGTTTTTTTTTTTAAGTTTCTGCTTAGTCATAAATTTCTTTTATGTTCATATGTTCCTATTTGAGAGTCTTACGTAATAAATTTTTAAAATTTGTATCTCATAGTTGTTCCATAATTAAAGAAAATATTGTATGTACTTCATGTTTCCTTTTTTGGGTCTAGGAAAAAAGTACATGTATGATGTCACAAAAGATGTACGGAAAGCCCTCCCTCCTGTTTCCAAAACTAACAGTATCTGTGGCATACTACTGCAGAAATATGTATTGTTACAACCTGGGGTACATGATATAAGAAAAAATTTAGGGTAAATGTATGTATGGGATGAGACCATAACAAACAGAAGATGGCAAGGAAGTTCTGCCTGTCTTACCAAGCACATAAAACACAACCCATGTAAACAGATAACAATTTTCAGTGATACTTGTGGTGGACAAAACTGTTTTGAAAATACCCTCCCTATTTTAATAACCAACCTCAATGTGGTGTAAATCATTTTTTTAAATATCAAGTCGTGTAACTCTGTGTTTCCCTACAAGAAAATACACAAAAAATACAAAGATTACAATAAACTGTTCTCATTTAGTTTAAAGGTAAATTTAGTATGCAGACTATTAAAAACTTTCAATAGAGGTGCTCTCTATGGTTCACTGATTTTTTCTACAGTGTTAAAGCAAAGCCTTCATTATTGAACAAGCAGCTATTTTGACTTACACCCTACATTTCTCAGCAGTCCCTGTTTACCAAATATGGAATCAAGTCCAAGATCACAGACTTTAGTGAGAGCTGCATTAAACAGCTCTTTGAGTTCTGTACTTCAATAATGAACTTCGAGAAACACAAGTTAGCTTTTCAGATAGCCTTAAGTTCTTGACAGGAACATTTAGCAATTAGAGAGGGTACTAATAGGACTTAGTAGAAATAATGCACAAGGGATTATAAGTGAAGATTTCAATATAGATTTCATCTCAGATAGATCTGATAATGGACACCTTCCATTACTGATGTCCAGCTTCAGCTTGATTCTCATATGCTCGAACAAAAATAAAAAGGTTTATCTGACAGAGATAGTCCAATAGCACCAATAAAGCATTCACATCCATGAGATTCAACTAAGAAAATATTTAAAAATATTATTCCTCTGTAGTCTTTCAGTATTAACTACTCATATCCATGCATCTCATAGAATACAGTCACTGCCCTGGTTCAAGTTATTGTTGCACAACCTGATATCAGTGAGTTTTTTGATGACAGAATCCCAGTTGATAGATATATGGGATAAAGTTTCTGTTTCTTCAAATATTATTGTATGATTGCCCATTACGCTGCATTTGACAACAGCCGATTTGTCGCAAGCATGATCTTGAATGTGGTGTTTGTCCTGCATTCTGCAATTGTTCACATTGACTTACCAGTGTACGTGGCACTACATTCACAAGACGTTTGATAAATTCCAGGAAGACTATATCAACACTGTATCTTTAATTTTCTTAGGTGATCATAAATTAGGTTGAATAACAAGTCTCCCCTGGGCTTGGCTTATGTGGTATCGATAGCTACGATGCCATGGCGTAGATGCAAGTTCTAAAGCTGGCACTACGACAGACACCAAGGACAGCGCTCTCTAGCCGGCACTGTGGAGATCTACAAGCTCCACTCCAGATCTAGCCCATTTGATCACGAGCAGACGGCTGGGACACTTCGCTTCACATAGAAACTTTGCTCTACTTATGACGGGTCTAAGGCTTCGCACCTATGTGCAAAGTTATGTAACCATTTATTAACTTGGTTTTTGCCTATAGTAAACGTCTATAATTTTACAGGCAGTACCGAAGTGTTTTACCTCTCTTGCTCCTACTCACTTTCGGCATTCAGCCAACCTTCCAGTTTTCATGAGCAGACCCCACGCCGCCTTCTGGGCGGGATACAAAAACTGGCGACGAGGCTAATTTTTTTTCCGTCTCCTATCATTTCCTTTTTCGCTCGGTACTGCTTTAGTTTTTTTTGTGATATTCCCATGTGACTGTATCTAAGTGCTCCCACCTTTCGCTATATAAACTTTCATTTGTGTAAACCATGGATCCGCCACAGGAACAGGCTTCGCTGTCCGATCTTGTACATTTTCAGGCTCAGCAAATGACGCAGCTGCTTGCTGCCATAAATAGATTGGTCACACTACAAACTGCAGCTACTTCAACACCTCTGACACCACCACCTGTACCGATGCCATCACCGATGGTGTCGCCATTTCGTGCCTTCGATCCTGACTTTGAACGCTGGCCAGAATGCATCACCCAGCTAGAGGCACACTTCGCAGCATACAACATACCAGGTACAGGGGGGCTTGCCTTTTTCATTGCCAACGCAAGTGCTGTGTTGTACCGTGTGCTCGTGAAATTGTTTCCCACCACCCGCTCAAAACTAAAACTTACGACGAATTGATTGATGCTTTGAACTCCCACTTCTGTGACAGTGTAAATGTGGTAGCTGCATGCTACAAATTCTTTTGTCTCTGGTGTGGCCCTACTCAGTCCAATAAATCTTGGTTAGCGGACCTTCGGGGACTAACTTCTGATTGTGACTTTAATTGCTCGTGTAGACGCTCATGTGCGGGTATAATGATTAGAGATGCTATTGCACAGAATGTGGTGGATCACTGTATCCACGAGAAAATCCTTAGCTTTAAAAACCAGTCTTTGCAGGAAGTAGTGGACTTGCTAGAAAGACAAGATACATTAGACGTGGCTACTTCTGCGTTCGACGTGACCCCGGTTGTGCGTACTGTTAGTGCAGCACAACACGTGCCCTCCCACCCGGCCCCAGCATGGCCAGCCACACCACGCCACTCGCTTGCACTTAAACACATTTCACACCAGGCACCTACTCAGAAACTGAAATCATGTCCAAACTGCTTTCATGCCCACCCATGGGACAGTTGCCCACCCCGTCAAGCACAGTGTTACTTTTTGTAATAAGAAAGGACACATGCAAGCTGTGTGTAGTAAGAGAAACTCTAATTCACAACTTGTCTCCAGTTCGCGTGACTCGTGTGGGTGTCACTGCAATGGTAACCGCCATGATCATGATACACATGGACGTTAACGCCATTTATTCCACGGCATCTGCTTCATGTGCTTCTACAGCTCGTTGTGTGAATCAAGTTTTGCTAGACACTTCCTCTCGCATTCAGTGTGATACGAGGAAACTTTTTGTGACTTTGCACATTTGTGGACGTTCTGTTCGCATGCAGCTGGACACTGGTGCGCCAGTTTCTTTACTAAACAAATCAACGTATGACTTGCTTGGTTCACCCCCGCTTCGCTGTTCGCATTCCATGCTGACTGCATTTACTGGACAGGAAATCTCAGTGCTCGGCGTATGTAGTTTGCTAGCCATGTATGGTGCAACGACCCGTACAGTGTCTTTCCATGTGCTCCGCTCTAGTGATGCTATGAATCTTTTGGCATGGACACATTTGAACTTTTTGGCCTCGCAATTCAAGACAATGTACTTTGCATCAACGCTAGTGACCATGCAGCCAGTGTTGCCATACTGTGTGATGATTTTGCTGAACTCTTTTCTGATGGCCTTGGTTGTGCCACAGACTTTACAAGGCATTTTGTAGTTAAAGACAATGCCATGCCCGTTTTCCGGGGCACACACCCAGTACTGCACGCACTGTGCAACGCCATAGCTGCTGAACTTGCGCATTTGCAAGACAGTGGTGTCATTGAACCTGTTTCTGCTTTGCAATGGGCTTCGCCTATAGTGTGTGTGAAGAAACCAAATGGTCATCTCCATATTTGTGCTGACTTTAAGTCTACAGTAAATCACCAGACAGTGGTTCCCTTACTACGCCCTGAAGACATTTTTGATAAGCTTGGTGTGGGAAAATTATTTTCCATGATTGACTTGCGGGATGCATACTTTCAGATTCCGTTCGACGAACAGTCACAGTGCTATTTTGTGATCAACACCCACCTTGGATTGCTCAAGTTTCGCTGCCTTCCATTCGGTTGTGCTTCAGCTCCTGCTATTTTTCAGTCTTACTTGCAGCAGTTGTGTGCCACTGTCCCTGGTTGTTCCAACTATCTGGACGATATAGTCATATCAGATCGCACCCCTAACGAACATTTGCAGAATTTGCGTGCCTTATTTACTGTAGTTTTGCAGAGACATGTGCAAATTTTTTCAAACTGAGATTCAGTATTTAGGACATATGATTAACAGACAGGGTATCCACTCCTCGCTGTCACATCTCAGTGCGATTAGAGACTTGCCAGCACCCAGGAACTTGAAAGAACTTCAGTCTGTGTTGGGCAAAATTACATATTATGTTCAGTTTATACAAAATGCAGTGCAGATTGCAGCACCTTTGCATCGCCTTCGGTGTAAAAACGTTTCTTTTGTTTGGTCTTTGGAATGTGGCACTGCTTTCCACAAGCTCAAATCTGCTTTGTTGAGTGATGGCTGTTTGATTCCTTTCGATCCCTCCAAACCAGTTTGGCTGTTGATGCATCTTCTCATGGCATCAGAGCAGTTCTCTCACATCACATTAATTCTGTCGATCGCCCGATCACTTTTGCGTCTAAGTTGCTCAATTCCGCCCAGCAAAACTATTATCAAATCGAGAAGGAAGCTTTAGTTATTGTCTATGGAGTAACTAAGTTTCATGATTTTTTGTGCTGTCATTAAGTTCTATTTGGTCACCGAGCATAAGCCTTTGACATCGTCGTTCCACCCACCAAAGCCAGTTACGGCCCGTACTGCACAAAAGTTGCAATGTTGGTCTTTGTTTTTGTCTAATCACAATCACGAAATTTTGTTTCGGCCTACGGCCCAGCATGGCAATGCTGATGCTTTATCTTGTCAACCTATCGGCCCTGACAAAGTGTTTGATTCTTCCAAATTGTCATGCATGTTTATTGATTTGCAAGATAAGGAATTAGCTGATGGTGGTTTTCGTCGCATTACTTCCGCAACAGCTACTGATGCTTCTTTGCAGATTCTTTTGCAGTATATTCGTAGTCAATGGCCTCCATCTGCTACGCAGATTTGTGATCCACTTATTCGACATTACTTTGCGCAACGTCACAACTTTTCTGCACACCACGGTGCTATTTTGTAACAAACTGACAATGATCAGTCTCTTGTGGTTGTACCTCGTTGGTTGCAGTCGGAAATCCTCCGACTGCTGCATGCTGGTCATTGGGGTACAGTGCGGACGAAGCAATTAGCACGTCATCACTGCACTTGGGTTGGCATTGATAAACATATTGAGAATTTGCTTGCTAACTGTCGCTCTTGCACGGAGCATCAATCTGCTCCCCGCCAATGCTTCTTTCCGTGGCCGACTCCTACTGCACCTTGGAAGCGCCTTCATATTGATTTTGTGGGTCCTTTCTGGAGCAACTGCTGGTTGATAGTCATTGATGTGTACATCAACTTTTCTTTTGTTGTGCCTATGTCTTCTACTACATCTGCCAGTGCTATTCAGGCTTTGAAGTCTATTTTTCACATTGAGGTCCTTCCTGAAGTTATTCTCTCAGACGATGGCCCCCAATTCATGTCCTCCAAATTTGAAGCGTTCTGTGCTGCTAATGGCATTCGTCATCTGACCTCAGCCCTGGCAGTTCTACTGTACCCTCAACTGCACCGCCCCTGGGTCCCTCCACCTGCCGTTGGAAGCCCTACTCAATGACGGTGCACCCTTTCAGGGGGGAGGGATGTGGTATTGATAGCTACGATGCAACTGTGTACGTGCAAGTTCTTAAGTTGGCACTATGACAGACACCGACGACAGCCCCCTCTAGCCGGCGCTGTGGAGATCTCCACTCCATTTGATCGAGAGCAGACGGCTGGGACACTTCGCTTCAGCTTTGCTTCATGTAGAAACTTTGCTCTACTTACGACAGGTCTAAGGCTTCACACCTACGTGCATAGTTATGTAACCATTTATCAACTTGGTTTTTGCCTATAGTAAACAGCTATAATTTTACAGGCAGTACCGAAGTGTTTTACCTCTCCTGCTCCTACTTGTTTTCGTCATTCGGCCAACCTTTCAGTTTTCAGGAGCAGATCCACGTGCTGCCTTCCAGGTGTGATACTAAAGCTTATTTTATTTGTTGTGGCTCCAAAGAAAGGCATGCTATAGGCTGATTATCCTATGATAATTGATTGGATGTGTGTTTTTTTTTCCTTAGATACAGTTGACTTAATGTCTCATTCACTGTAGCCATATTTCCACAGCAGATTTTTCAGGTATCTGATTTTAGAATCCAGGTAGTTCTTGGAGAACCCATGTTATGCTGCCAATCTTTTCATGAACTTTACCACTTTAAAAAAGTACCTGGTTATCTAAACATGGTGAAACAATTTGATATGACTTGGAAGGATTTTCATGAGCAGGGGGCCACATCTAAACTGACCTTAATTTTGTCTGATTTGATTAATTGTGTACACAAACATCTGGAAATTTTTAATATGATGTTAACAGTGACCACCAATTAACTTATATAGTTCACTAGCCTGCAGATTGTAGAATCTTCAGCGTTAATGATAGATCACAATGTAATGCTTTTTTGATGGATTTAAGGCAAACCACATACCCTTTCCAGCCTAGGAGATCACGTTCACAGATTACTTATCACCATTGTCTGGTAGGCCAGAATTCTTCAGTTGTTTCAGGGTTTTCCTGTTAAGTGATAAAGTAGGACTGCATTTCATAGTTTTGTATGTACTGTCTTCCACATGTAACAACATTTTATCATGGTACAAGGGGTGTGCAATAAGTGATGCAACACATGTTTTTTTTTTCTGGAAGCAGGTTGGTTTCATTCAGGAACCCAGTACACCACATTATTCCTAGTCTTTTGGCTACAAAAAACTATTTTCCAACATAATCTCTGTTCACTACAATGGTCATATGCCACCTTACTGGGAGTCCTGTGTGCAAACATGGTACTAATCTACTGGTTGATGTTGTAGCCAACCTCTTGCTGCATCAATAACCTGCCCATCATACATGTACTGCTTCCCATGGAGTGCATCGTTTATTGGGCCAGACGGATGGAAGTCAGAAGGTGCAAGATTCGGGCTGCTGGGCGGATGAGAAAAAGCAGTCCAATTAAGTTTTATGAGCAGACTTGTCACAGAGAAGAAGTTCATTTGCATTTTTGTGGTGATGAACATGCTGAAGTTGTTTCTTCAATTTCCTGAGAGTAGCACAATACACTTCAGATTTGCTCACTGCAAGATGAGGAAGGACATCAAACAGAATAACTCCTTCAGAGCTCCAGAAGACCATTGCCCAACTTTACGGGCTGTGGGTGCAGCTTTGAACTGTTTCTTTGGAGGAGAGGTGGTGTGGCAGCACTCCATGGATTGCAGTTTTGTTTCCAGTTCAAAGAGCTCAAATTATTTTTGGGACAGAGCGCTGGCAGAAACCCAAAGTGGAAACCTCTGAAACATTTACTGAGTCATGGAACATATATCGGAAGGGTAGATTAAGAGGTCACAGGATGGGGAGTGTTCATTGTAGTCAACAAACAATTTTGTCTCTATTGAGGTCGCAGTTGAACACTGATCAAGGTGGCACAGTGGTTAGCACACTGGACTCGCCTTCAGGAGGACGAAGGTTCAGACTTACGTCCGGTCATCCTGGTTTAGGTTTTCCCTAAATCACTTCAGGCAGATGCCAGGATGGTTCCTTTGAAAGGGCATGACCAATTTCCTTCTCCATCCTCACCTAATCTGAGCTTGTCCTCCATCTCTAATGATCTCACTGTCAACGGGATGTTAAAATACTAAATCTCCTCCTCCTCCTCCTCCTCAAAACTGTTTAAGCATATTGTAAATTGTAGTCAGGAGAGTTATATGCAAGGTAAATGCATTAAGGATGGAAAAGATCCACCGTGGTTTAATAACAAGATTCAGAAAATGCTGAGAAAGCAGAGGCTGTTGCATTTTCAGTTCAAAAGATAATGTGCAAATGACAACAAGCAAAAGTTAGTAGAGGCTCATGTGTCAGTGAAAAGATCTGTGCGTGATGCATACACCAACTACCACCATCATACCTTAGCAAAACATCTGGCAGAGAATTCGAGAAAATTATGGTCCTATGTAAAATCGATAAGTGGGTCAAAAGCTTCCCTCCAGTCACTTGTTGACCAGTCTCACGTGGCAGCTGAAGACACCAAAATCAAACCCCAAGTCTTAAAGTTCATGTTCAATAGATCATTTCCAAAGGAGAATTGTGCAAACATACCATAGTTTGACCATCGAAAAGTCTCCTGTATGGACAACATAATAATAAGCATCCCTGGTATAGAGAAACAACTGAAAGAGTTGAAAACAAATAAGATACCAGGTCCGAACAGAATCCTAATTCAGTTTTTCAAAAAGTACCCTGCAGCATTTGGCCCCTTACCTAGTTAGCATTTATCGTCAATCTCCAACCCAATGCATAGTTCCAAGGGACTGGAAAAAAGCGCAGGTGCCTCGTGTATAAAAGAAGAGTAAAAGAAGGAACCCATAAAATTACAGAGCAATATTCTTAGCATTGGTTTGCTGCAGAATCCTTGAACACAGTCTCAGTTTGAATACAATAAATTTTCTTGAGACTGAGAATCTTATATCCACCAGCTTGCCCTTTTCTCATATGAATACTGTGAACTAGGGATGAAGGGCAACAGACTGATTCCATACTTCTAGATTTCCAGAAAGTGTTTCACACGGTGCCTCATTGCAGGCTGTTAAAGAAGGTATCAGCATATGGAATAGGTTCCCAGATATATGAGTGGTTCAAAGGCTCCTTAATTTATAGAACCCAGTACGTTGTCCTTGATGGCGAGAGTTCATCAGAGACGAGAGTTCATCAGAGACAAGAGTATCATCAACAGTGCCCCAGGAAAGAGTGATAGGACTGATATTATTCTCAACATAAATAAATGATTTGGTGGACAGGATGGGCAGGAATCTGCGGTTATTTGCTGATGGTCTGTGGTGTACAGTAATGTGTCTAAGTTTAATGAGTGTAGGATGATATAAGATGAATTAGACAAAATTTCTAGTTGGTGTGTCAAATGGCAGCTAGCTCTAAATGTAGAAAAATGTAAGTTAATGCGAATGAATAGGAAAAACAAACCTGTAATTTTTGGATACAGAATTAGTAGTGTCCTACTTGACACAATCATGTCATTTAAATATCTGGATTTAACATTGCAAAGTAATGTGAAATGGAATGAGCATGTGGCAATTGTGGTAGGGAAGGCGAACTGTCAACTTTGGTGTATTGGGAGAAATCTACAAAACAAAGGTTGATCTGTAAAGGTGACTGAATATAGGACACTAGTGTGACCTATTGTCAAATATTGCTCAAGTGTTTGGGATCCATACTAGGTCGGACTAAGGGTAGACATGAAATAAATTAGACATAGGCTGCTAGATCTGTTACTTGTAGATTCAAACAACAGGAAAGTGTTATGGACACGCTTCAGGAACTCAAATGGGAATTCATGGAGGGAAGAAGACATTCTTTTCAAGTACCACTATTGAGACAGTTTTGAGAACTGGCATTTGAAGCTGACTGCAGAATGATTCTACTGCCTCCAACATACATTATCTGATTATCTGTAAGGACCAAGACCATGACCAGGACACCCCCCCCCCCACCCCCCCCCCACACACACAAGAACTATGGATCTTGCCATTGATGGGGAGGCTTGTGTGTCTCAGCAATAGAGATAGCTATACCGTAGGTGTAATAACACTGGAGGGGTATCTGTTGAGAGGCCAGAGAAATGTGTGGTTGCCAGAGGTAAAATAGTCCTCCATTCAGATATCTGGGTGGGGACTACTCAGGAGGATGTTTTATCAGCAGAAACTAAACCGACATTTTATGGAATGGAGTGTGAAATGTTGGATCACTTAATTGGGCAGGTTAGAAAGGGAAATGGACAGGTTAAAGTTAGATATAGTGGGAACTGGTAAAGTTCGGTGGCATGAGGAACAAGACTTCTAGTCAGGTGAAACAGGGTTATATATACAAAATCAAATAAGGGTAAAGCAGGAGTAGGTTTAATAATAAATAAAAAAATTGGAATGCTGGTAAGCTACTACGAACAGCATAGTGAATGCATTACTGTAGTCAAGATAAACATAAAGCCCACACCTGCCACAGCAGTACAAGTTTATATGCCAACTAGCTCCGCAGATGAAGAGATTGACGTCTACAGACGTTACAGTAACCTCTGGCGTGCCACAGGGGAGTGTTATGGGACCATTGCTTTTCACAATATATATAAATGACTTAGTAGATAGTGTCGGAAGTTCCATGCGGCTTTTCGCGGATGATGCTGTAGTATACAGAGAAGTTGCAGCATTAGAAAATTGTAGCGAAATGCAGGAAGATCTGCAGCGGATAGGCACTTGGTGCAGGGAGTGGCAACTGACCCTTAACATAGACAAATGTAATGTATTGCGAATACATAGAAAGAAGGATCCTTTATTGTATGATTATATGATAGCGGAAAAAACACTGGTAGCAGTTACGTCTGTAAAATATCTGGGAGTATGCGTGCGGAACGATTTGAAGTGGAATGATCATATAAAATTAATTGTTGGTAAGGCGGGTACCAGGTTGAGATTCATTGGGAGAGTGCTTAGAAAATGTAGTCCATCAACAAAGGAGGTGCATAAAAAGTTCTCGGTTTACTTGCCGCGTCAAATTTGGATAAAATCCCAAGCTTTCGATGACTACCTCCGTCATCTTCGTCAGGGGTAAAACTGACTGTCGTGGACCGGTGAAAATCAGCGGTGGCTGAGCACAGTTTGTTAAATAAACATAAGATTTTATTCGATGAAACAAGACTACTTGCTCACGCTTCAAACTATTGGGACTCTGTCATCAGGGAAGCAGTTGAAATTAGACTCTGTGAAAATAATTTCAACAGAGATTCTGGTTATGCACTCAGCAATGCATGGAAGCGCGCAATTGATATAGAAAGAGCACAGAGGGAGACTTCTTACATTCCTCGCAGTTCTCCGCCTGTTGCGATGGATGGCGCTGCAAGCAACGCTGGATAAAGCGCGCAAACAAAATCTATGGATATAGAGGCCGCCACCTCAGTACGCATCGGTTTCACCGTGACGTCATCCAGCCAATGAGAAGCCGTCCACTGCTTATAAAAGCGGAAGCCTCACCGGTCCACGACAGTCAGTTTTACCCCTGACGAAGATGACGGAGGTAGTCATCGAAAGCTTGGGATTTTATCCAAATTTGACGCGGCAAGTAAACCGAGAACTTTTTATGCAAGGACTCCGTCGCGAAAGACTTCGTAGTCAACAAAGGAGGTGGCTTACAAAACACTCGTTCGGCCTATACTTGAGTATTGCTCATCAGTGTGGGATCCGTACCAGGTCGGGTTGACGGAAGAGATAGAGAAGATCCAAAGAAGAGTGGCGCGTTTCGTTACCGGGTTATTTGGTAACCGTGATAGCGTAACGGAGATGTTTAATAAACTCAAGTGGCAGACTCTGCAAGAGAGGCGCTCTGCATCGCGGTGTAACTTGCTCGCCAGGTTTCGAGAGGGTGCGTTTCTGGATGAGGTATCGAATATATTGCTTCCCCCTACTTATACCTCCCGAGGAGATCACGAATGTAAAATTAGAGAGATTAGAGCGCGCACGGAGGCTTTCAGACAGTCGTTCTTCCCGCGAACCATACGCGACTGGAACAGGAAAGGGAAGTAATGACAGTGGCACGTAAAGTGCCCTCCGCCACACACCGTTGGGTGGCTTGCGGAGTATCAATGTAGATGTAGATGTAGATGTAGATGTATGATTTGATAAAACAGATTACACAGGTAGTTAAGGGAGACAAAAAATTAATAATCATGTGGCGCTTGTGAGGTAATGGGCGAGTTGTGGCGCCCCGGAAGTATTATATGTTCGGAGTTGGGGCGGCTGCTCGGGTCGCTCGGCCAACTGGAGCCCGGCAGCAAACACGTGATGCCAAACATTAGCTGGACGAGAGGGGTAGCCCCAGCGCATGGTCCAGCCGCATGGCTGGAAATTCCGCTGTGACGAGGACGGTGCTTTGTGTCGATGAAGAAGATGTGTATGTCGAGAATGCCAAAGATGGCGGACTTTGTGAAACCATCATGGCAGGCATTTCACAGTTCATACAGAAATTAATAGCAGCCAGATGAATCATGATACCTCAAAAAGAAACATGTACATTAATATTATTTTCACGACAATTCTGATGGTGTAATCATATTTTCAATATCTTTATTAGTTTAAAGTTTAGTATCTGATGGTAAATTATAAAACTGACACCCAGTAACAAATTTCCTAAATTTAAACGGTTCATCTTATTTCGTTGATCTACGTCCCTTTAGAAAGCTATTAGTGTAAACCTACATTGGTATGAATTACACGCATGTAACTTAAATATTACATGAGTTATTGGAGGTCAAAGTGGCCGATTACTGTTGATTGCGTCAGGACATAAGTACTCCACAGTCACACAAAAAATGGTAGCAGCATGCTTATAAATATATTTATTCATCTATGCCTTTGTTTATATCTAATATAAATACTATTCAAGAAGAAATTGGTTAAATATTTACTGTGTTTTAGAAAGCACAGATACACTAGGCTGCTGGCCTACCTTTTGTTTCTATTCCTTTGATAAGTTTATTTGATTTGTTTATGTATTTAATGATGAGTTAGAGTGTGTTTATGGTCCAGCCGTTTTCAAATTATTTAAAGGTAAACCAGGTATTTTTAATGTGTTTCAATATGTTTGTGAGTGTACATTTGCTTGGAGACATGGAGGGAGCGCCCTAGCCAATCACAGCGCTCGTTACTAAGGGAGGCAACTTCGGAGGAAGGAATTTACATGTTTCTAGTTGCAACTGAAGGTGAAACGAAACTTATTGATGAATGTGAGGATCTAAAACGTTTGTCAGAGTATGAATGTGAGAATGTGTCTAAAGTAAGATTGGGGGTTAATATGGATGAACGGGGTGAAGAAATGGCAGTGTGTGCTGATTTTTGTCCGATCACAGCGGAATGTAGCAAGGCTGGGAATCCCAAAATTGTATGACAAGGTAGCAGCAAATTGTGTAATGCAGCACCGGAAGATAAAGTTGTGTACGATTCACGTGAAGTTAATTTGTCGACGGAGGAAGGTAAGGTTTCTGATGTGAATTTATGTAGTGATTTAAATGGTGTATCAGCAGAGATGGTTGCTGAGATGAATAGTTATGGTGATGGTGGTTTAGGCATCGATGTATTATTTCAGGAAGATAAAGTGTTTAACAGTGAATAGCTGCAAGTGTCGATGTTTTGGAGGGGAAAAGCAGTAAAGCTGTGCATGCTGTGGGAAGTATATTGGCGAAATGTGTGGAAGAACTAACAAAAAATTTAGAGAGGGCAGAAGTAAACAGTGTGGATGGGGATAGTTTGTGCAATGAAGTTCATATGAATTGGTATATGAAGGAGGAGTGTGATTTTAGTGTGACTGATTGGCGTTGGTACGGTAGAACGTTACGGTCGTTGCTGCTTCATATGTGGAAACGAGAGAAGTTTAAAATTGCTAGAGGTTTAGAAAAGGGAATGAATGAATTTGGGACGAAAGAAATATTTAATGAATTATTTTGGGATGAACCTGAGATTGAGGGATGGATTGAACAGGATGTGTGTACACTGGAATTGGAAGAAAAGGGAAGAGACGTAGAAAATGATTTATTAAGGGAGAAATATTTAGAATTAAAGGAAATGGTAAACGTACAGCCAATTATTGAAATTAAAGTTCGCAAAGAAATGGTAGATGCACTTTTAGATTCAGGTGGTAATACGTCAGTGGTGTCTGAAAGTTTTATGAACATGATATCAAATAGGAAATTAGTAATCTTCCCAGTCACCAGCGTTCAGGTATGAGTAAGCCAATAAGACAACAAATACTTTTAGAATTTAAATGTGGAGAAAATAAATTTGAGGTAGAATGTTTTGTAGTGAGTGGTCTAGTAAAGGAGGTAATTTTAGGAACTGACTTCCTGTGCAAATACAATACTTCGCTTAATTGTGTAGGGAATTGCCTAGAATTTGAATTTCAGAATGAAAAAAGGCAAGTAAAATTTAAAAGACTTTTAACAGGTGAAAATCAGATTGCTCATGCCATAGTTACTGAGGATTGGAGTGAGGAAGTCGATATGCATAACAGAATTAAGGAAGTGACTGATACAGTCAAAAGCATATCAGAAGGGGAAGAGTTGTGTGGGTTGTTGTACCGCTACAAGGATCTATTCTCGGATCGACCTGGTAAAGTTACCGATTTCGAGTACTCTATAAAAGTGAAACCCCAAGAACCAATAAAATGCAATCCGTATGTAATACCTATAGCTGATCGGAATGCCGTCAGAGTTCAATTAAAACAAATTTTGGATTGGGGTATAGTCAAAACAATGTAGGAGCGATTACTGCAATCATATCATTATTGCTAAAAAATGGGATAACTCAGTCAGAATTGTATCAGGTGCGAGAAAAATAAATAAAGTATTTGTAAGGGAATTAGACCAACCTAGCAATATGGGGTAACTGCTGCAGAATTTTAATAATATCAAGTTAAAGTCCAGTTTTGATCTGACCTTGTGAATTTGGCAGATTCCGTTGGCAGAGGAAAGCAGACAGTACACTGCTTTGCTTTTTGAAGGGAGAAGCTACCGGTTTAGGGTAGCACCATTTGGACTTACAATTTCTGTGGCAGTTTTTGTAAGAGCGCTGAGTCGTCATGTCCTGGGGGAGAGTCTAATGAGCAAACTCGTGATATGCATAGATGATATATTGATCACTACAGAAACATGGAATGAACATTGTCGAGTTTTGGAGGAGGTACTCATGGCTCTGAGACGAGGTGGAATGACCTTAAAGCTCGCAAAATGTGAAGTTTGTTAGAGCAGAAATTCAATTCTTGGGGCATATCCTCACTTCAGAAGGAATTTTACCTACTTCCGAAAAATTAAAGGCCATTGCCGAATGTAGTAGACCCAAAAGTAGGAAACAACTAAAGCCATACTTGGGCTTGTGCGGTTTCTACAGAAAATTCTTGTGGGAGGCAGGAATGAATATTCCGAATTTATGCAAATTGTTAAAGGAAAATGCAGCTTGGAGGTGGACCGAGGAATGTGAAATGGAATTCCAGGGTATAAAATATAAATTGTGCAATAGTAAGATGATGTACTACCCAGATATGTATTTCCCTTTCTGTTTAGTGTTGGACAGTTTGGACTATGGTATAGGTTGTGAGCTACTGCAGGAAAAGCTAGTCAATGGAAAAATTGAACACTGTAGTGTGGCATTCTCCAGCCTCATGCTAAATAAGCATGAACTGGGATACAGCATATCGGAGAAGGAGATGCTCGTGATCGTGCACAGATTTAAGAAATTCTGCATGTATTTAGAGGGCAGAAAAGTGACAGTGTTGTCGGACCACAAGGCTCAGAGGTATCTGCAGGACTGCAGGATACTGAAGGACCGCTTAATGTGTTGGGCAATGTTCATGCAGCAATTCGAATACGAAATTCGCTACGTCAAGAGTACAGAAAATTGTGTTACCGATGCTCTGTCCAGATTACCAGTGGAGGTGGAAGACAATGGAAGGGAGGAGTGAAACGAATTTAAGCTACTGTATATGAAGGGGGTAAGGGGGAAGAAAGAACTTCGTGCGGTGTGCAAAGATATGCGGCGAGCACAAAACGATGATGCTGAACTGAAACACATTAAGGTGAATGTCGACAGCAAGGGATACGAGAAAATACCAAAATATTTTAAGATACAAAAGGGAGTGTTATTCCAGCAGAAAGATGAAGAGACGGACAAATAGAGACTGTGTTTTCCCAATACGTACGTGGAAAAGTTGATAGACTACGTCCATTTAAGTCACGGACATTACGGGGCCGAAAAGTGCACCGAAATCATCGAGGAATACGCCCACGTAAATAAGCTGGCCAGACAGGTCCGTACGCAGCTGGCGGCGTGCGACCGTTACCAACGGGTCAAATACTACACGACCGCGCAACAGGGGGAATTGCAAAACATTATACCTACCAAAGTGGGCGAGTTACTGGATGTGGACAATTTTGGCCCACTACCCACAGGATGTGGCGACATGAAGTACATCTTTGTTGTGGTGGACACGTTCTCTAAGTTCATTAAACTATATCTGATATGGAAATCAAATACTAAAACTCTGATCACTAAACTGGAGGAGGATTACTTCAAGAATATTGTAAAACCAGTAAGGCTGTTGTCTGACAATGGATCGCAGTTTATTTCGAATGATTGGAACATGTTCATGAATGACCAGGGTGTGCAACATACCCGTATATCCATCTGCCACCCAGTGAGCAACCCGTGTGAACAGTATATGCAGGAAGTAGGATGTTTATGTAGGACATATGCCATCAATCGTCATTCCAAGTGGGTGGAGTACGTGAGCGTGTTTGAGGACGTACTCAACAGTGTAAAAAAGTACAGCTATGGGGGTACTCATCTTTGGAAGTCATGACCGGGACTACTCACAGAAATGGTAGAATTCCCGCCGTGAAAAGCGGAATCGGCTGCTGAAACAGAACAAGCAGTAATGGTCCACATGAAAAAGTTAGCCACTGAAAGGAAAAAGCAACACGATGGATGATACAAACTGATGAAGTACAAAGTGGGTGACAAAGTGTTTGTACGCACCAAAGAGCTTTCATGCGAAATGGACAGGGAGATTAAGAAACCAAAACATTGCATTAAAACAAGCGTTCAGTTCACAGTGCTGTCGAATGTGGAAAAAAACCGCAAATTGGCTTTCATAAGAAGAAGAACAACACATAAAATGCAACAGGAGCGTAATATGTAAGAAACTGTCCACGCAACCTGTAAGTACAATTCAAAACATTACTACTTAATAGGAAATACCAACCACCAGAACTGTTTATAACCTATAGGCACAGTGACAAAAATGTAAATTAAATAGCTAACATATGTACATATTCCAGGCCACTGATGATGCCTTGCAGAAAATAAAGGCGAAACGCGTATGGCACTAAAATTGTGTTTTATTCAGTTGCTGTCAGACGGTCCATAAGTAAAAATTATCAATATACCCTAAGATTAAGAAATTATTCAAGTTATACTATAGGCCATTTGTTGTGGCAGAGTGCCCTCACCCAAATGCATACCGTTTAAAATACCCTGTCTCAGGAAAACCTTTGGGTCTAAGAAATGTGACGGAATTGAGGCTGTATATAGAGAAAGGGAGAAGTGAAAAGCTGTTCTAATCTGTAATTGGTGGCAGGACATTTGAAGGGATAATTTATATGTTTATTTGGGGATTCATTAGTAATTTGTTAGTTCATTGTGGTACTGTACGTGCGCAAAAAGGGGGAAGTTTAGGCACTGAGGGTGCGTGTAGGTCAGTGACCTCGTGGATTTAAGTAAAATATATGCTTGTATAAGAGTGTGGCAACGAATTTAGTGGTCAATTTGAAGTGATTAAAATTGTAATTATATGTGCACGCAGTTTTTGGTGCATGGAGATAGGAAGGATTGATTTAAGCCAATTAAATAGAACTTACGGGAATTTGAGCTTACTGTGGTTCAGTCATTTGCTTTGTGACTTTGTTCCTAAGGTATCGTTTTTCACTGGAGGTAATTTTTAGCAAGAATCCTGGTTGGTTTTCGGAAATGGTTTGTTGACGGGTTTCTACTTTTGGTTCTTGTTGTAGACAGATTTGTCACGATAAATGGTGGAGCTCGGAATTTAGTGGCAGACACGATTTCTGCGAGGCACTCGGTCAAAAGACTGAGTGAGTTGATCAATACTTCGTGCTAAAATCCATGTGAGCATGTGTAGTGCGGAAAAAAAAAAAAAAGTTCAAGAAGGAGCCTTGGTGCTGAGTGAGTGGCACAAGAAGTACTTAGAAAATCACACGTAAGTGAAAGTGCATTTAAAAATATTATTTCTTCTCCAAAGACTTGATGATACATAACTGAAATGCTGTTTCATTCATAATTTGTGGTAGTTTCAGTTATTCCGAAATTCATGCTGCTCCCACACCACTACAAAAGTCTTGTAAACACTATTGGCCTGGCGTTTAATCATTTAATTCTGTTCTTTGAAATTTGTTTTATGGGTACTTGTATGAACTGAAGGGTGCTACTTCTGAACATTCTGGCAAGCCAGAATGTAAATAAGTGGAGGTGTGTGAGGTAACGAGCGAGTTGTGGTGACCTGGAAATATTATATTTTTGGAGTTGGGGCGGCCGCACAGGCTGCTCGGCCAGCCGGGGCCTGGCAGCAAACATATGGTGCCGAACGTTAGCCATATGAGAGGGGTAGCCCCAGCGCATGGTCCAGCCACGTGGCTGGGAATTCCGCTGTGACTAGGACGGTGCTTTGTGTCGATGAAGGAAATGTGTATGCCGAGAGTGCCAAAGATGGCAGACTTTGTGAAACCATCATGGCAAACATTTCACAGTTTGTATGGAAATTAATAGTACCCAGATGAATCATGATATCTCAAAAAGAAACATGTATGTTACTATTATTTTCACAACGATTCTGATGGTGTAACCAGATTTTCAATATCTTTATTAGTTTAAAGTTTAGTATCTGATGGTAAATTATACAACTAACTCCAGCAACGAATTTGCAAAATCTAAATGGTACATATGATTTCATCGATCTACATCCCTTTAGAAAGCTATTAGTGTAAACCTAAATTGGTATGAATTACAGGTATGTAACTTAAATAGTATATGAGTTATTGGAGGTCAAAGTGGCCAGTTACTATTGATCGTGTCAGGCCATAAGTACTCCACAGTTACAGAAAAAAATCGTAGCAGCATGCTTATAAATATAGTTATCCATCTATGTCTTTGTTTATATACAATATATATACTATTCATGAAGAAATTGGTTAAATATTTACTGTGTTTTAGAAAGCACAGACACACTAGGTTACTGGCCTACCTTTTGTTTCTATTCCTTTGATATATGTTTATTTGATTTGTTTATGTATTTAATGATGTGTGTTAGAGCACGTTTATGGTTCAGCAGTTTGAATATTTATTTAATTTCAAGTTATTTAAAGGTAAATCCGGTATTTTGAATGTGTTTCAATACGTCTATGAGTGTACATTTGCTTGGAGACATGGAGGGAGCGCCCTAGCCAATCATAGCGCTCGTTACTAAGGGAGGCAACTACCGAAGTGAATGGAGGGAGTTCGGAATGGTGCGGCGAGGACACGGGGAGTGCTGGACGTGAAGGTGCGACGTACGGTCCTGGGAAAGACTTGGAGTGGAGCAGTTTGCATGTGATCGTGAGAGATAGAAATATTTCGGAGTGCCGACCTGTACTCTTGTGTGAATTCCGGGGCTTCTGCAGTGAAGACATAGTGTGCATTTAGAAGTGAATATCTCATGAGCTATGTTGTTGTTCGTAACTAATTACGTGCAGTAGGAACCTATTGTTTCCCTGTTATTCATCTTATATTTTATTTAATTGCTGGACCATCGACACCAATAAGTGTTTTGTAGAAATATACCACATTCTCAAAAGTACTTCTACTATTGTACTAATCATTTAAAGTCATTACAATAGTACCTGCAGATTTTATTTAATTGCAATCTTTCATTTATAAATTGATATGTTACATTTATAATTCACAATTGCTGAGTGATAGAAACCTTCGACCATTCGATTGATATGTGTATTCTTATTGTATACTGTAGACTCAGCAGTATTTGGCCTGTAATGCGGCAACTACATATCCCATCCCCTAGATTACGAAACCAGCCAAAACTTTTAGTATTGCAATCAGAGGGTACATAGCTGAGGGCCACCACCACACTACCTCATTTCATTTCAACATTTCATACTGTTTGAAAGCCTGCAGGCTGGAATTCGATAGCAGAAAAGGAAGAGGTGAAAAAGTAGTAGGTGAATATGGACTGGGGTAAGGAGTGAAAGAGAAAGCCCACTTAATCATAGCTAACACTTAGTTTAAGAATCATGAAAGGAGGTCGTATACGTGGAAGAGGCCTGGAGACCCTGGAAGGTTTCTCAGAGATTATATAATGGTAAGACAGAGATTTAGGAAAGAGGTTTTAAATTTTAAGAAATTTCCAGGGGTGGATGTGGATTCTGACCACAATCTATTGGTTATGAACTGTAGACTAAAACTGAAGAAACTGCAGAAATGTAAGAATTTAAGGAGATGGGACCTGGATAAACTGAAAGAACTATAGGTTGTAGAGAGTTTCAGACGGAGCATCAGGGAACAATTGACAAGAACATGGGAAAGAGATACAGTAGAAGAAGAATGGGTAGCTTTGAGAGATGAAATAGTGAAGGCAGCAGAGGATCAAGTCCATAAAAAGATGAGGGCTGGTAGAAATTCATGGGTAACACAAGATATTGAATATAACTGACGAAAGGAGAAAATATAAAAATGCAGTAAATCAAGCAGGTAAAAAGATATATTAACATCTCAAAAATTATATTGACAGGGGGTGCAAAATGGCTAAGCAAGGATGGCTAAAGAACAAATTTAAGGATGTAGAAGCATGTATCACTAGGGTTAAGATAGATGCCACATACAAGAAAATTAAAGGGACTTTTGGAGAAAAGAGAACCACCTGTATGTGTAACAAGAGCTCAGATGGAAAACCAGTTCTAAGCAAAGGAGGGAAAGCAGAGAGGTGGAAGGAGTATACAGAGGGTCTATACAAGGGCGACATACTTGAGAGCAATATTATTGAAATGGAAGAGGACATAGGTGAAGACGAAATGGGAGATATGATACGGTGTGGAGAATTTGACAGAGCACTGAAAGACCTGAGTCGAAACAAGGCCCTGGGAGTAGACAACATTCCATTAGAACTACCGATAGCCCTGAGAGAGTCAGCCATGACAAAACTCTTCCATCCAGTGAGCAAGATGTATGAGATAGGCGAAACACC
This sequence comes from Schistocerca serialis cubense, assembly GCF_023864345.2. Lineage (NCBI taxonomy): Eukaryota > Metazoa > Arthropoda > Insecta > Orthoptera > Acrididae > Schistocerca > Schistocerca serialis. The sequence goes on along the minus strand of NC_064641.1, from coordinate 624,409,628 downwards.
CTCAGACTTCAAGAAGAATATAGTAATCCCAGTTCCAAAGAAAGCAGGTGCTGACAGGTGTGAAAATTACCAAACTATCAGTTTAATAAGTCACGGTTGCAAAATACTAACATGAATTCTTTACAGGCGAATGGAACAACTGATAGGAGCCGACTTCGTGGAAGACCAGTTTCAATTCCGTAGAAATGTTGGATCACGTGAGGCAATACTGACCATACGACTTATCTTAGAAGATATGTCAAGGAAAGGCAAACTTACATTTCTAGCATTTGTACATTTAGAGAAAGCTTTTGACAATGTTGACTGGAACACTCTCTTTCAAATTCAGAAAGTGGCAGGTGTAAAATACAGGGAGTGAAAGGCTATTTACAATTTGTACAGAAATCAGATGGCAGTTATAAGAGTCAAGTGGCATGAAAGGGAAGCAGTAGTTGGGAAGGAAGTGATACAGGGATGTAGCCTATCTCTGATGTTATTCAATCTGGGTATAATGAGCAAGGAGTAAAGGAAACAAAAGAAACATTTGGAGTAGGAATTAAAATCCATGGAGAAGAATTAAAAACTTTGAGGTTTTCTGTCAACATTGTAATTGTCACAAACAGCAAAGGACCTGGGTGAGCAGCTGAATGGAATGGACAGTGTCCTGAAAGGAGGATATAAGATGAACATCAACAAAAGTGAAATGAGGATAATGGAGTGTAGTCAAATTAAACTGGATGATGCTAAGGGAATTACATTAGGAACTGAGACACTTAAAGTAGTAGGTGAATTTTACTATTTGGGGAGGAAAATAACTGATGATGGTTGAAGTAGAGGGGATATAAAATGTAGACTGGCAATGACAAGGAAAGCATTTCTAAAGAAGAGAGATTTGCTGACATTGAGTATACATTTAAGTGCCAGGAAGTCCTTTCTGAAAGATTTGTGTGGAGTGTACCCACGTGTGGAAGTGAAACATGGACGATAAATAGTTTAGACAATAGGAGAATAGAAGCTTTCAAAATGTCGTGCTATAGAAGAATGCTGGAGATTAGATGGGTAGATCACGTAACTAATGAGGAGGTACTGAATAGAATTGGAGAGAAGAGGAATTTGTGGCACAACTTGATTAGAAGAAGGGATCGGCTGGTAGGACATGTTCTGAGGCATGAAGAGATCACTAATTTAGTATTGGAGGGAAGTATGGAGGGCAAAAATCATAGAGGGAGACCAAGAGGTGAATACACTAAGCAGATTCAGAAGGATGTAGGTTGCAGTAGTTATTTGCAGATGACGACACTTGCACAGGATAGAGCAGCATGGAGAGCTGCATCAAACCAGTGTCTGGTCTGAAGACGACGACAACAACAAGGACCACGAAGATAAGACATGAGAAATTAGGGCTTGTATGGAGACATAGAGACAGTCGTTTTTCCCTCACTCTATTTGTGAGAGGAACAGGAAAGTAAATGACTAGTCATGGTATGCTGTATCCTCTACCAGACGCCGTATTGTGGATTGCCAAGTATCTATGATGAAATCACGAATCATCATTTGTGATGATGTTTGACAAAAAAACTGTCATGATCAGCCTTATAGCACACAAGCAATTCGCACAGATGGTCATTTGTTGCTTTTTATGGTGTTCCATTAGACAGCGAGGAATTCAGCAGGCACACACCTTTGAGTATCCCCTCTGGTAAATGAGTGTGTCAGCACTACCAACAGAGATGTGCAGTTGTGCGGCAAGGGGTGTGTGTGTGTGTGTGTGTGTGTGTGTGTGTGTGTGTGTGTGTGTGTGTGAGAGAGAGATTCTTCAATTACCTTGAATGAGTGTGTCCACATTTTCCAACATCTCTGGAGTCAGAGCTGTGTCCAACTGGCCACCATGTGGGAGATTGGACGTGTTTGCACTACCTTGTTGTAATGATGATAAGACACCTTGCCCAATGACTCACCATGTTTTTTTTCATTGCAGGTCTTTGCAGACATTCTGTGAGTATTTGTGACACTCTGGTTTTCCGCCAAAAGAAACTAATGACAGCTCTCAGCATAGAACACACCTCTGTTACAGATGCCATTTTGAAGACTATATATAGTGCCAATACCTATCAGAACTTCATGAAATTACAGGGGGTTGAAAAGGGAATATTCCATGATGCCCCACAACAAATTCCACATTTTTTCAACTGAAATTGGCTGAGAAAAGAATGTGTTGCATTACTTATTGAATGCACCTCATATGCTGCACTACTCAGGATGATCATTTCCCTAATAAGTGAACAGTACAGTTAGATCTTTGTCTCTTCGCAAAGCACAGAGACTTTATGTCTCTGCTCTATTCATATTTGACTTTGAACGCTTAGCTGTTGCTAGTGACTTGTAGTGAGCCGTACCTCATCTGTGTTGCTTTGTAAGAGATGCCGTACTACCTGTTTCAATGCACTGATGATATTTACAGTAGATAGTGTATGTGGCATACAAATGACGCTCACACCTCTGTTGAGCACTGTGGTGGTTTCTTTGTCATGATTCTTCTTTGACAAGTTGATGACCGAGTGTGGTATCCCATGAGGTATACCTGCACTTATTCTGTGCAAAGTACTCAAATTTATTTACTTGTATCATAGTTTTGATAATATCAGCTTTTTGATGGACTGTTGTGGTCATTTCAACCCAATCCCAGTTGAAAGGTAAGCAGGTTGTAGATAGAAAGAGGTGGAAACTATACAAACTGTAAGCAGTAACATCTAGTATGTATTATGCATGCCGTATTCTTTCGTTAACAACTGCTAGGCCAAATTATCCATAAAATCTTGTTAACTCCAGCAGACCGTAAATGATGTTTGACCACAGCAAACTCTGGCACTACTTTAGTATATCTACAAATCTGTAAGAATGTAAAATTGCTCCACACTTATGACCATTTCATGCATAGCTTCTCTATGACATATGTTACCTGTGATGTCCTCCAGGTAGAGGAAAATTATATGAAAACAAAGTTCTGGATGGTGACATTCTTGGATAAATGCTTCACTGATTTCTTGCCAATTTAGATTTGTATGTAATTTCAAGATAATTAAAACACTGTGAAGAGCACTGATGCCACATTAAATATTGTATTACCAGTTACTGCCGAACTCAGGCCTATAAACAAACAAATGATTATGTTTGATGAAATAGAAATCTTATCCCGTATATCTACCTATGAGGATTCTGTCACCAAAGAAGCTGTTAACTTCAGAAAGTGCATTAACTACTTTAACCAGAACAGTTACTACACCCACAGTGGTGCATGGAAATTAGTACTTTATGTTGAAGTGTTATAGAGAAATAAGCTACGTTATCAATTCTCTAACAAAATCAGCATCACTACCAATGCTCCTCCATTATAAACCTTGACATACTCTCGGATAGCATACAGAAGTTCTGTAAGTTCATGATGCCTCCAAGACACCATTTAGCCAACTAAATGAAGTACCATATGGTCTATGGATGATGATGACAGAAAGTACATACAAACCTCAAGTGGGAACAAATCCATAAAGCAGTTATCCACAAACATCACTGCGAAAAACTATGTTGTTGTGCCTTCTAAATGTTGTAGTAAGTTTTTATCTTGAGGTTTGTGTATTGTGTGTATGTGTGTGATACCTCTATTAGACATGAGAAAGATACGCAATAAGGCAAAGATTATCCAGAAATAAGGTGACACAGTGTTAGCAATCAGACTGAATGTATAATATGTTATACCGGACTGTAGCATACAATAAAGAATTCCAGTTCGCAACAATGCAACCTACATATAACATTATTACTAATATAAAACCGAGGATATAAAACTTACCGGGTTACCCAGGAACTGTAACACCTTATTTAATGATGTGCTGTAATGTACCCTGCCGCACATTTCTATTCTTTAAGCAAAAAGTTACCCAATTGATCAATTTTTTTTTTGCTGTTCAGAATCAAATTATATTATAAAATCCATTAACTTCGAAGGAAAGCTTTTAATGTAATGACTTTCATTTTTTTTTGCAGACAGATTCTACAGTGCTGAAAATGAAATATTATCAAAAGAGGGGACAGAATACAAAACCAGTTATCATATTTGGGACTGTTGCATTGGCTGCTTAAACTGCATACATAGATACATGTGGTACATTACCTAAATAAAATAATAAATTAAAAACACACATTAGAATGAATGAAGAAACTATTCAATGTTTGTACATCTTTTAAAGATCAAGAGCTGCCATAAAATCAGTGACTAGTGGAAAATAACAATAATAAAAATTATTATTATTATTATTATTATTATTATTATTATAGTTCTTTACTTTCGTTGCACTACATAGTGTGCATGATCACTCTCCAATAAAGTAATGAAAACAAAACACACAATGGATATCCTTTCTCTTCAAATTTTAAAACATACTGATAATAAATGACATGTCAAGCAAATGCATGACCTGTGTAAAACATTTGCAAATATAAGATGGTAGCTAGTAGCCCACACATAAAAATTCACATTTCTCCACTCAAGTGTAAACACACCATTTCATTATTTTGTGTGTTAAATCACAAACAACACATTTATAACTGAAAAATTAACCCTACTGCATCCAGTGCTAGTGGTGCTAATGCACAACTTCTTCATATAGCTTTGGCAATTCAGCTTCAAGTCGTATTACACGAATGTGAGATTGGAGATTTCCTGGAGACTGCCCGTCACTGAATGTTGAAAGATATGATATCAGCTCGTGGGAACCATCACCATCCAGATCAGCAACCAACACTGAAAAGAGAAAGAATATGCCATCAGTAAACTCTAAGTGTCATATCTTTACTCTGCTACCAGCAACCCCCCCCCCCCCCCCCCCCCCCGACCACTACACTATGAAATTATGAAAACCACCCACACAGTTTGGGGGGAAAAAAGAAAAAGAAAGAAATGAGAGAGAGAGAGAATGCAAGTAATTGGCAACATTGCAACCCACATATAATGGAATGGGTGAATGGAGCAAAACGATGGGGTGGAGTGAAAATAAGGCATAAGACAGACTGACAGCTGGGAGGGAGAGGCAACAAGGGTGGCATCAGTGAGTTCATCCTGGCACCAGCAACGGAAGTCGCGTGTGGCACTTGATCAAGTGGGAGGTGGATTGAGAAAGGAGGGATATAGAACAGATGAATAGGGAGACTGGGCTATCATCTGCTGATTAATGAAATGAAGTGAAAAAGCATAATGACTGGAGTGGAGGTCAGTGTGGGGCAAGGACAATTCCCACCTATGTACACCAGAGAAGCTGGCAGACTGCACTATGAGCTGTTAATTAATGCAATTAAGTGAGAAGACATAAGGACAAGAGTGGAGGTGGATGTGGGACAGAAGATATCAATACTTGGGGTCAGGGGTATTTTGTGATCAAAGGATCAAGGTAGCAGGGTCATGAAGTAACCATTCAGGTTCAAAATGTTGTTTTCATCAGTATTTTCTGCCAGTAGGTGATAGACTCTGCTGTTATGCAGAGTTTGGCAGTAGCCATTATTTAGGGGGACAGCTGACTGATGATGATGTTCACAAAAAGTCTGTGGAGAAGTTACAGCACAATTGGTAAGTGAAATGACTGTTTTCACGGGAGGGTAGAATATGCCTCTGATGGGACTGGAATAATATATACTCGGTGGCTGCAAAGCATAGGTCTTGTACCGGGGTGTTCCCCAGGTATGTGAAATATGGGAACAGGTTTGGCATAAGGATTGACTAGGATATTTCATAGATTGAGTGGGTGGCAGAATACCATCTTGGGAGAGGCTGCACAGATTTTGGGAAGGATAATCCTCATTTCAGGGCACAATGGAAGGTAGAGGATATGGGTGAGTAGTTCCAGTCTTGTGGTGATATTAAGTAATTAGATAGGTGGTCCTTTCCAGTTGGTATGGGGTGGGGGGCAGGTGAGAGGGGAACAAAGGTGTGCTTGGAGAATTAAGGGCATCTGTGGGTATGTCATGGGGTATATGTTTGTGGACTAGGTTTGGAGGATAGCGCTTGTCTGTGAAGACCTTTGTAAGACCATCAGCAAAATGGGCAAGAGATCATTCATTACTAAAAGTGTGCTGTCCACAGGTGTCTATTATATGTAACAGATTTTTTAGTGTACAAAGGCTAGTAACTATTTAAGTGGAGGTCCTCTCAATGGTTGGTGAGCTTTATATGCACATTCTTACGGAGTCACAGGAGAGGTGGAGATCAAATGTTCAGGAATGTGGTACGCTGAGAAAAAGAGGATCAGATAAAATGGATAGGAAACTTGGCTGAAGGTTAAGGGACTAAACAGAAAGGTCATCTGTCACTTTGTCAGAGACATCTCATTTGGAGTTAGTCACATCACCCAGAAATTTGACTGAATTATGAAGTATATAGCAGTGGTAAAATGAGGCTCTGAAATCAGTATTGATGCCACAGCTGAGAAATCATTCAAAGAAAAATAAATTAAATGTGTTGGGCCAGTAGGTAGGTTAGGAAAAGTAGGTAAGAAAAGATTGTATCTTGGCTCCGAGTCCATTTCCTGAAGATATCTTCAATGAACCTGAACCAGAAAAAGGGGTATGGGAGCTTAGGTAGCTATGAAGATTTTCTCTGGATGATCAATTAACTGGATGGGATATGATGGTGCCACAATTGTACTGTGAGCTACTTTGAATATCTTTCTATCATAGGAGAAGGCATTGTGAATAAAGATATAGATGATCTGGTGTATAATGAATGAGGTAGTGAGTTTGGAGTTTGTAAGATGTTAGGAAAGCAAGGGCACAAAGGAATAAGAGGAACGGCTTGTTATTGAAGAGGAAGGTTCTTCAACACTGACAAGCATACAGGTAAGTGGTAATACGGTGGTAACAGTGGGAGGTGATGATGGAAGCTCCATAGCCCATGCCATCTGGTTCTCTGAATTATGTATGTGGGAATTATTACTGTGACACATCCTTCGAACCAGCAGTCATCATAACTTCAATATTTGCTAGCCCCTCTCCATGCCCACCTCTGTCCCTGCCCTTATGCATCCCACTTCATTACATTAATGTACACCACGCTGACCTCTTGCAGTCTTCCTTCGGCTCTTTTCTCCCTCTCTCTACTCCTAACCTGCTTCTCCACTTCACTGTGTGTCACTCATGAATATTTTAACTGAAACTGGTCCCACATGCCTACTCCATGCTCTCGGTGTCTCTTCTTCCTAGGTATCAGGCTTTCTTTCCCTCCCACCTCCACACTTCCCCCTCCTCCTCCCATTTCCTCTCACCCACTCTATCAGACCCACCTCTTGGCCCAGGTCAGGCTGCAGCTTCAACACAGTGTAGTATCTGGACAATGAAGCCACTGGTGTGTATGTGCATATGTTGTTGTTTAAGTCTGAGAAAGAATATTTTCCAAAAGTATAGCAACAACATCAAACATTTTTAGCCTATGAAGCTATCAATTGCCTAATGCGCTAACTACTTGGTGAGCGATTATCTTCACTTTTTTCCACCAAGTGGGGTAGCACAGTGGTTAGCACACTGGATTTTTATTTGGGAGGATGACGGTTCAAATCCCTGTCCAATCACTCACGTTTAGGTTATCCATGATTTCCCTGAATCATCCTTTTTGAAAGTGCACAGCTGATTTCATTTCCCATCTTTTGGAAACTGAGGTCGTGCTTTGTTTCTAATGACCTCACTGTCAATGGGATGTTAAGCTCTAATTTTTCTTTTCACTTCTTCCATTATTTATATTCAAGTCGGGATTTTCCAGTACCATATTAATTTAATTAAAAATATTGGTTAACTGTATGGTGTACAGTCATTAATATTTGCACTGGAATAGCTGATATGACAGAGGGGGCAAAATAGTCATCTTGGTGAATGGAATACTTAGCATGTCACACAATCCAAATGTTGTACCAGCCACTGGCATCATAGTGGAGAGCAGGATGGGCAATGGTAAGTCAATTATTATTCGCAATTTAGTTATATTTTTGTTTATTTTGGTAGTACTGTCATTTTATGTTTATGACACATGCTTCGTCTATTTGTTGTTATATCTGCAATTTTCAAGCTGCTGGGTTAGTTTTGTCATCATTGCTGTGCTGTTGATTATGGCTGCTCTGCTGTCTATTTGCACCAAAGATGAGCAACATTCAATGATCTGTTTTTTGTGGTCAGAAGGCGTATCACATAGTTGCATAAACAAACGCGCTTGGACATTTGCAAAAAACATTTGGATCGCTATGTTAAGGAAGAGGACAACTTCTTAGACAGAATCATTACTGGTGATGAAACATGGATCCATCATTACGAACCACAGAGTAAACGGCAGAGTATGGAATGGAAACATCCAAATTTGCTGTGCAAGAAAAAGTTCAAGACCCAACCATCTGCAGGAAAACTGATGCTTATGGTTTTTTGGGACACACAAGGTCCAGTACTGGAACATTATGGGGAAAGGGGCACAACAATGAACAGTGTATGTTACAGTGAGATGCTTACTGCCAGGCTAAAGCCTGCAATTCGAAGCAAACACCGAGGATTGCTGTCAAAAGGTGTTCTGTTGATGTATGACAATGCCCGTTTGCATACTGCTGCCCACACTGCTGAAACACTCCAATAACTCAAATTTGAAGTACCGGATCATCCTCCATATAGTCCTGATCTTGCCCCTTCTGACTATCACTTGTCTGGTGCACTTAGACTGGCATTAAAGGGCTGTCAATTTGCCTTGGACGAAGCAGTGAAAGAAGTAGTGCATTCCTGGCTAGCAGCTCAACTGAGAACCTTCTTTTATGAGGGCATCAGGAAGATTGTACAACGATGGACCAAGTATGTTGAAATGCAAGGAGACTATGTTGAAAAATGATGTTCTTTTAAGTTTCCTATTTGATTACAATAAAATTTTATAACTACTATGCAGATAATAATTGACTTACCCTCATATGATTATTAGATTATTACAATGAAGGGAAAGCAATCTCTGCCAAAGTATCCAGAATGAGATTTTCACTCTGCAGCGGAGTGTGCGCTGATATGAAACTTCCTGGCAGATTAAAACTGTGTGCCCGACCGAGACTCGAACTCGGGACATTTGCCTTTCGCGGGCAAGTGCTCTACCAACTGAGCTACCGAAGCACGACTCACGCCCGGTACTCACAGCTTTACTTCTGCCAGTACCTCGTCTCCTACCTTCCAAACTTTACAGAAGCTCTCCTGCGAAACTTGCAGAACTAGCACTCCTGAAAGAAAGGATATTGCGGAGACATGGCTTAGCCACAGCCTGGGGGATGTTTCCAGAATGAGATTTTCACTCTGCAGCGGAGTGTGCGCTGATATGAAACTTCCTGGCAGATTAAAACTGTGTGCCCGACCGAGACTCGAACTCGGGACCTTTGCCTTTCGCGGGCAAGTGCTCTACCAACTGAGCTACCGAAGCACGACTCACGTCCGGTACTCACAG